>NW_004524893.1:873763-875700 GCF_000260255.1 Octodon degus | reverse complement strand
TAAGTGAATAGAAGATATTCAGTAATAACCTGGTTTTAAAAGTTACAAAAGCAGTGAAGTCAGTCTAAACTAACACAAAGCACATGAAAATGTGTAATTACCATACAAGAAAAAAATAGCTTCCATGTAAACATGTCATTACTGGAACCAGTGAAACACAGATACTGCACATGAGCCATTGTTCTCCATACTAACAGGCTAGGGATATGAAATCAAGACCACTTATTATGTTTATTTCAGCCAGCATAACAGAATTTCAGCTTTCCAAGAATAGTGCTGAGACACTGATTAATATGCAACGATTCTACCAATGTGCATTTTACCTGAGGATGAAAGGCAGGGAAAGTCAGAAATGTAAAATTATCTCCTAAAAAGCAGATGCTAGTGGTTAGAGCCAAAGAACGGTAAGTAGAATTAAGGTTTTATAAACCAGCGAATGTTTTGTGTCTCTTAGGTAAAAGGATTTCTTCATAGGTTATTTTACCAAAGGAAACTTCATAGGTAAAAACCAATATTCAAAATTATAAAACAAACACAACTGTCTACGCATAATTACTGAATCAAAAATTTGTGAGAGACTCAACAGAAATTTTTTAGTTGACAAGTGTGGTTTGAAAGGGTAATAAAATCTTTTTATGGCTAAAGCAAGAGTCTTATTTCCTGTTGGCCTAAAAATAGATGTTTTGTTTCTCAAGTAAGTAGGTTTTCCACTATAAAGAAATATTCTTTTTTTTTTTTTTTTGGAACCAGGGATTGAACTCAGGATCTTGCACTTGTCAAGGAAGCGCTAATTCCACTGAGCCATCTCCCTGGCCCCCAAAGAAATATTCTTGCATAGTTGGTTTCTATGTTCTTGAACTCTGCTCCAAGTTTGCCTGATTTCTCATATATCCTTAACACAAACTTTGAACAGTCAAAGGATTCAAACCAGATCTCCACCCCTTTTCCTGGGCTTGCTTGGGCAGTCCATGCCTCATAATAAATTCCTGTTTCATTGTCCTGTTTCACCCACTTTGCCATCTTGTTAAATGTGTTTCCTGATATGGCTGCTACTAGAACTAGTGTCCCATTTTGCCTCCAGTAGATATCAATTCAAAAAAAAAAAAAACCTGGCAGCTGCTTGATTACACCAGAACACCAGAAAGTGGCTTCCATTTTGGGCTTGAGTTGGGGAAATGTGCAGTTGCCAAGTTGGAAAAGTTCACATCATTCCATTGTATAGTTCTTGCCAGCTTAGGTATTCCTGAATCCAATGGCATCATGCATAATTTTTTTAGGGCATGGACCAGGGGCCACCTGAGGTCAGATACCAGCCCTGAGCCACCACATGCCAGAGCAGCAGCGCCAGGGGCCAGTGCCATTGGTCAGCAGCCCCACCAGTGCCGTGCCTGGCTCAGGGTGCTTCCAGATGACCTCTAGCACTGTTTATTAATGAGGCTATCTTTCTCCCAATGCATTTTTGGTCCCTTTGTGAAATACAAGGTGGCCAGGTGTGTTTGAAGTTTTCTAATGCCTGGGCCTTCTAATCTGTTTCACTAATCCTCAAGTCTTCTTTTTGCCCAGTACCATGCTGATTTTAACACAGTAGCTTTGTAGTATAATGTCTGCCTCCTCCCTTGCCTTTGTTGCCCAGGATTACTTTTGCTCTTCTAAGTTTCTTCTGGTTCCAAATGAATTTTTCCCCCCTGCAATACTTGGGATTGAACTCAGGACATTGAGCTTGCCAGGCTAGCATTTATTCTACTGAGCTCTCTCCCCAGCCCTCCAAATGAATTTTAAGAATTTTCTAAAAAAATTCTGGGGGGCCTGGCCCTAGCTCAGTTCTTTAAGTGGCTGCTTCCACAAAGCTGTCAGCCTCAGGTTGCTGTAGTTCGATCCCCACAACACTCCAGCCAGTCAAAAGTGCCCTGCAGGCATTCGAGGAGCAAAAAAAAAAA
>NW_004524893.1:867094-872926 GCF_000260255.1 Octodon degus | reverse complement strand
AGTGTTTATTCTACTGAGCTATCTCCCCTGCCCAGTATTGTGATTTTCATTGTGTAGATATTTTACTTCCTTTGTTAGATTCATTCCTAAGTATTTCAGTTTTGGGGTGTTACTGAGAAGGGTGTGGTTTGCCTAATAATCTTTCTGTGAGTTTATTGTTTGTGTATGAGAACTCTATTTTTGAGTGTTGACTTTGTGTCCAGCTATGCTGCTAAATTTGCATATTAATTCTAGAAGTCTTTTGGTAGAGTGTTTGGGGAGTCTTCCATGTAAATTTTCATGTCATCCATGAATAATGGCAATTTAACTTCTTCCTTTCCTACCCTTATTCCTTTTATTTCTTGTGGAGGACCACCTGGGTGACTCTCCTGGAAGGAGTAGCAACTGTCTCCACTGTGGCTGGGCCTGACCCTATTTCTATGTGCAGAACTGGCTAGGACTTTTCCTTATCCCTTCATTTGGCTTTAAGCAATGCACATCAGTCCAGTGCTGGCAGTAGTCTTTGAAGATGGTGAGTGTGTTTATCCAGACTCCCTGTTGTTCCTTTGTGTGAGCCAGGATGGCTTCCTGGGGATTGAAATGTTACACATCAGAGCTGAAGCATGGCCCTCAAACATTAGATAGTATCTCAATTGTGTTATGCAGATTACTCTTTCTGCATATCCTTCTCTCTGCATATGCCAGAGATGGTTTCAGGCCTCTTACCTAGCTCATCTGACAATACTCACCTATTTCCCACTATTCTCACAGATGCTGTTTGTGAAGCCCCTCCCTTCTTCATGAATTAATAAAACCTGTTTTTAGCCATAGCTCAAGCCCTATGTTTTGGATAACTATCATCATGGCCAGACTCAGCACCCTTTGGCTCGCCAAAACTACAAATATACCTTAGTGTCTTAATTGCTCCATGGGTTGCACTGAAAGTGGTAGATTGGAATTAGCTCACTTGGTTTCCAATAACTTTTCCATGGGATTACAAATATAATCTTGCTGGGCTGTGATGAGCACTCTGAAGGTCTCTTTATAAGTTCGCTCTCTTGTCTAATTTTACTAGACAATGTTTCCAGAACTACAGTGAAGAGGATTGGGGGTAGTGGCATGCTTGTCTGGTGTCTGATTTTAGAATGCAAGCTTTTGGTTTTTGTTGGTTGTTGGCTTATCATGGATGGTTTTTATATTAAAGTGAAGACTATTTATTCTGATATTCTATGTTTTTTTTTAAATCATCAGTCAATGTTGGATTTTGTTAATAGTTTTTAATGCATTTTTTTGGTTGGCTCAGCCCACCCTGAGGGCAGGGCTGGCATGGCATATGGTGCAGGGGACTGAACTGTTGTCCTTTGAGCCTGCCTAAGCTTGCCTAAGCAGGTGTTTTAGACTGCTGAGGTATCTTGTCAGCTCCTGAATGCATCCTTTGAGATGATCATGTGGTTTTTGTTTTTGACTCTATTGACGTAGTGCTTTGCATTCCATATTGAACTCTACCTGCATTCCTGAGATGAATCTCACTTGATCATGTTATATTATCCTCTTGAGTATGTGCTGCATTCTGTTTGCTAGTATTTCAGTGAGGATTTTTTCATCTATGTTCATTAGGGAGATTGGCTTGTAGTTTTCTTTTTTGCTTGTGTCTCCTTTGGTTGTGATATCAGGGTAGTATTCACCTCCAGGAATGAGTTAGGAAGAATTGCTTCTCTTTCAATTTCTTTGAAGTGCTTGAAGAGTATTGGCATTAAATTTCTTCTAAATTTATTGTAGAGTTAAGCCATGAATCTATCAGGCTGTAGGCATTTCTTTGTAAGTTTTTAGGTTTTTTTTTTTTTTTTTCTGGAAGTGTCCGCAGGGTGTTCAGGGTCTCACTACTAGATTGGACTCATAGTGATTCTCCTGTTTACAGTCTCTCAAGTGCTGGGATTACAGGTGTACACCACCATGCCCAGTGTCAATCAGCCTGGGGACCGAACTCTTGACCCCTGCACCTGCTTGCAGGTGCTTTAATTCATTGAGCTATTTGGCTGGCCCAAAGAATTTTTATTTTTTTTCCCCAAAGGGACCTTTTTCTTTTACTGTTTTCTTTTTCAGTACCAGGAGTTGAACTCTGGGCCTCATGCTTGATAGGTGGGCGCTGCACTGCTGAGCTACACCCAGCCCTACATTTTCAATTTCATTCACTCATATTACTTTATTCAAAGTTTTTATATCTTCTGGATTCAGCTTTGGTAATTCATGTATATCTAGGAATCTGTCCATTTCCTCTGTGTGAGTAAAGATTTTTAAAGAAGGTATTGATGATCTTCTGCATTTCCTCAGGATCTGTAGTAATTTTACCCTTTTCATTCCTCAGTAGATGACTTTGAGCCTTTTTCTTTCTTTTTCTTCTTTCTTTCTTTCTTTCTTTCTTTCTTTCTTTCTTTTTTTGAGCAAATTGGCTAGGGGCTTATCAATTTTTTTTTCAATTCTTTCAAAGGACCAACTCTTCACTAATTCTTTGGATTGTTTTCTTAGTCTCAATTGTGTTAATTTCTGCTGTGATATCATCTGCTGAAGAAAGGTATTCACCAATGAATAGTGGGCATCCTTGCTTTTGTTCTGGGTTCTTGTTGCACAGAGTATTATTTTCCATCACTTGACTTGTAGTTTATGAATTTCTTTTTCAGTTAAATGTGTTTCTTGTACATGACATATTGTTGGATTTTGTTTCTTGATCCATTCTGCCAGTCTGCTTCTTTTGATTGGTGAATTGATTTCATCTGCTGTGATATTTATAATTTCTTCCCTTATGTGGCCCTGGGGCTTGAATTGCTCTTATTTTTCTAGAAGTTTAAGATGCAGCATTAAGTTGTTTACTTGGGCTCATTCTGTTTTTCTGATATGAGAATTCAATGTTATAAATTTCCTTCTTAGGACTGCTTTCATTGCATGCCACAGGTTCTTGTAAGTTGTATTTGCATTTTCATTTGATTGTACTTTAATTTTTTTAATTTCACCTGTGGCCCATTAGAAGATGGTATTATTTAATTTTCATTTGTTTATTATGTTTTGGTAGTTTCTTTTGTCATTATTTTACAATTTCATTGTACTATGGTCAGATAATGCACATGGGATAATCTAAATACCTTTGCATTTACTTAAGCATGTTTTGTGGGCTAATATGTGGTTTATTTTATAGAACAACCTGTGTACTATAAAGATCTATTAAGTTCATTTTTTCCCCAAGTTTGGTCCAGTTCTGTTGAAATATTTAGAGGTATGTTTTCATCTTATTTGTTGTATGTTTTAATTTTTATTTTTGTTTCTAAGTGTTATTTTATTTTAGAATCATTAGTTAACTTTGTTTTTATTTAGATTTTAATTCAATTTATTTTTATTTTTTTTAAATTCACCTTTGTTTTTATTTTTCTCATTTTTACTGACTTACCTGAATTTTTACAGGGCTTCCTTTCTTGGTATGCATACATACCAATCCAGTGGTTTTAGCATTGAGAATACCTTTCTTCAGACTGATACTAGCTTTGTGTGTCCTTTTAAGAGTGACAATCATCACACATGATATTGTTCTGTGGGCTGGTATATGGTCTATTTTAGAGAATGTCTCATGTGCAACAGAAAAATATGCATTCTGATGTTGTCAGGTGAATGTTAGTCGATTTTTACATCTGCTAAGTCCATTTGTTCATAGGTTTGGTTCAGTCTGATAATTTTTTTACTGAATTTTTATCTAGCTGATCTATCTATTTGTGACAGTAGGTGTTAAGATCCCCTGTTACAGTTGTGTTGTTGTTTATTTGATTTTTCATGTCTATTAATATTTGTCTTATATATTTGGGTGATCCCATATTTGGTACATGCATATTTATAATTGCTATCTCTTTCTTTTGAAATTTCCCCCTAACAAATGTGTAGTAACCCTCTTTATCACTTTTGATCATTCTTGGTTTGAAGTTCACATTGCCTGCAAACAGAATGGGCATCCTTGCTTTTGTTCTGGGTTCTTGTTGCACAGAGTATTATTTTCCATCACTTGACTTGTAGTTTATGAATTTCTTTTTCAGTTAAATGTGTTTCTTGTACATGACATATTGTTGGATTTTGTTTCTTGATCCATTCTGCCAGTCTGCTTCTTTTGATTGGTGAATTGAGGCCATTTACATTGATTGCTGATATGTATTGGCTTATCTTTGTCATGTTTTTTTCCTGTTGCTGGTCCCTGCTTTTTTCTTCTGTTTAATTGCTTGCCCTGCCTGGTGGTTTCTTTCTGTTGTTGCTGTTATTGAGATTGTGATAATATTTATGTCTTTCTAGAATATCTTTCTGAATTCTTGCAGGGTTGGTTTGGTGGTCATGAGTTTCTTCAGATGTTCTTTGTCATGGAAATATCTTATCTCTCCATTAATTTAGAAAGATAGCTTTGCAGGGTACATCATTCTGGGCTGAAAGCTGTTTTCTTTCAAGACTTGAAATATTTCACTCCAAGCTGTTCTTGATTTGAGGGTTTATGTTGAGAAGTCTGCCATGATTCTGATGGGCTTTCCTTATAAGTGATCTGTTCCTTTTCTGTAACAGCTTTTAATATTCTATTGTTTTGATTAATTTCTGGAATCTTGGTTTTTATATGTCTGGGTGTAGATTTATTTTGGTCATGGCTTCTCCCTAGGATAAGTCTGTTCCTAAAGGTTGTTGGCTGTGTCTGGGAGGTTTTCTTCTTGTTTCTGTTCCAAGATGCAATCTTCCCAAGTAATTAAGAGTGAAATATTAGTATCTGTTTGACTCAAGTCCACTTCTCTGGTGTTAGGCTGTCATGAGGTTATTACCTTAGAGCTCACAATATTGTCACAAAAGGGAGAACAACTGATTACCATATCCTAATGATATGACATCCTAGCTAAAGCAGCAGCATGAGCCAGAACAATAATATCCAGCACAGTTTAGAAACTGGCAAATGGTGGTAGCAGTGTTGTATCTTAAATTATAGGAGCAAAATCTGTAATTCTATAACAGAACTGAGCATAAATGGGGAGCTTATACTCAGAGCATTTCCTTGGCAAAATGATTTATGCTGTGGTGGGGAAACTTAAGTATAGTGGCTAAAACAAAGATATCTGAAAGGAAAGTAAAAGCAAAGCTGGAGTACAAAGGATGATCACACAATCTTCAGGAAACTAGAAAAGAGGGCAGAAGAGAAAGAACGAATGAAAAAGGTAGAGATTATCTGAACTTGGTCACTGGGTTTGGGGTATGGGATTAGTTTTCTGTGGCTAGAGATTTCCCCTGCCATTTAAAAAATAGAAAAGAAAGATAAGAATAAAAAGGGAGAAGAAGACAGAGAGAGAGAGAGAGAGAGAGAGAGAGAGAGAGAGAGAGAGAGAGAACATGGGCAGCCCCACACATCTGTGCTTCTGATTCCATGTGTTTTTGTCCTCAAGTACAGTGCTGATCCACCTAAGTTACCACCTGTTAGCTCGGATTGATATTGTTGCTTTGAATGTTTACATGCTTCTTGTTCTGCTTGTCCATCCTCTGTGCCCTAGTCGGGCCCTACTGTATTACTAGTGTTCCCTCTGGTCTTCCTGTGTAGTTCAGCTCAGTCCTGGAAGCAGTGAGGGGAGGACCATTCTCTGGGGCTTCCAACAAGTTTGCCTGGGTTACAGCAGAGACCATGTGGCCATTTGTGTTTTTTCATCTGAGAAGTGCTAATTCATCTCAGATGCTCATTCTTGGATTGGGTCTTCCAATTTGGAGGGTCTGGTTTTTTCAATTCTTTATATATTACATATGTCTTTATACACTATATATATGTCCTGTGTCTGAGGGACAACTGGCTATAATTTCTTC
>NW_004524893.1:841404-848228 GCF_000260255.1 Octodon degus | reverse complement strand
GCCCATGCTGCTCCTGGGCTGGGACTGGTCCCGCTGGCGCAGGGTAGCAGGAAGCCCTCCACACGCTCACCAGACCTTGGCTTGGACTGGGTCTGCTCAGTCTTTCATACTAGTGAAACAAATAGGCATTTACACATCTGTGTCCATTCTGTGTGAATTAAGAGTGTGGTCTCAAGGTGCATCCATTTGTCTGGAAATGTCTCAAGTTCATCCTTCTTTATGGCTGAGCAGTACTGTCGTGTATAAAAGCAACCTTGCATATTTTTTAATCCATTCATCAGTTGATGGCATTTGGGCTGTGTCTAAGGTTTAGCTATTACAAACTGTCACTGTGAACATGGGTGTGCACATCTTGCTGTAGTATGATGCTTTTAATTCTTTTAGGAAGAAGCCTAGAAGGAGAATAATGACTAGGTCTAACTGAATCTCTAATTTTAGATTTCCAAGGACTTTTCACACGGATTTGCACAGTGGTTGCACCAGTCTACACTCCTACCAACAGCAAAGAAGAGATTCTTTTTGTTGTTTTTGTCTCACAGCCCCTCCTGCATTTGCTATTGGTTGATTCCCTGATGATTATCATTCCTTCTAGAGTGAGATAGAAACTAAGCATTGTTAATTTGCATCTCTTGAGTGACCAGTGATGTTGAACATTTTTCACATGTTTATTTACCATTTCTACTCCATGTGAGAAGTGTCTATTCAATTCATATTCCTATTTTTGGATTGGGTCTTCAAAATAAGGGTGTCTGATTTCTTGGAATGCTTTATATATTCTCGGTATTAGTCCTTTGTTTGAAGAACAGCTGCTAATTTCTTTTTGCACATGTGGGTTGTCTTTTCATTCTACTGGTGGTTTCTTTTGCTGTGGAAAAGCTTTTTAATAAGATGAGCTCACACTTTTTCATTCATTGTGATATATCCTGTGTGATCAGGGCTTTGCTCACAAATTCTCTACCTATATGAGTACCTTCAAGATTTCTACCTATTCTGTCTTACAGCAGATTTAATGTTTCTGTTTTCATAATTAGACATTTGATCCATTTTGCTTTTAGTTTAATGCATGGTGAAAATAAAGGTCTAGTTTTAATATTTGGATGTGGAATGTCAGTTTTTACAGAATCATTATTCAAGAGAATAAATTCCAGATAAGATTATGAGAGTTTTACCAAGATGGCACCAAAGTGAAGAAGGAAGTCCTTGCTCCTCCCAAAGCTGAAGCCAACGCAAAAGCTTTGAAAGCCAAGAAGGCCATGCTGAAAGGCATCCATAGCCACAAAAAGAAGAAGATACAAACGTCACGCACCTTACACTGCCCCAAGACACTGCAGCTCCAGAGGCAGCCCAAATACCCTCGGAAGAGCACCCCCCAAGGGAAACAAGCTTGACCACCATGCTATTATCAAGTTCCCCCTGACCACAGAGTCAGCCATGAAAACAATCAATGACAACAACATACTTATGTCCATTGTGGATGTCAAAGCCAATAAGCACCAAATCAAACAAGCTGTGAAGAAGCTTTATGACATCGATGTTGCCAAGGTCAGTACCCTAATCAGGCCTGATGGAGAGAAGAAGCCATATGTTTGACTGGTTCCCAATTATGATGCATTGGATGTTTCCAACAAAATTGGGATCATCTAAACTGAGTCCAGCTGGCTAATTCTAAATATATACTTTTTTTCCCTGTTTAACAAAAAAATACATAAACAAAACAGAAAAGATAGAACTTTAAAAAAGAAATTAATCAAAATTTCTAATAGTTGCCAGTGATTGTAATAATTTTAGGATGATTTTAACAGAGTTGACCAACATCTAAGAAGCAAGGAATAAAAAAAACAAGGAGGGGCCAGGGAGATAGCTCAGAGGAATAAGTGCTTCTCTGGCAAGCTCAAGGGTCTGAGTTCAATTCCCAGTTCTGAAAAACAAAAACCCGAGGAAAGGGCTGGTGATATAGCTTAGCAGTCTAAAGCTCCTGCAAGGCACCACATGTCACACCAGCCCCACCCGCAGGGTGGGCCAAGCTAGACACACACACACACACACACACACACACACACACACACACACAAAGTTACTATAAAATACTTATGTACCTTCTGGATCAAACAATATGGAACAAAGTTAGGTTTATTTTTTTTGTTTGTTCGTTTATTTTTTCTTTGTATCTTGTGCAGGGTCTCACTACACAGTTTGGACTCTTAGTGATCCTCCTGTTTTCAGCCTCCCCAGCACTGGGATTACAGGTGTGCGCCACCACACCCCGATTCAGCAAGGGCGGTGAAGCATGTGGTGCCAGACATGGAATTCTGGGCTCTATGCTTGCCGAAGCAGGTGGAGTCTGCTGGGTTATCCTACTGGCCCTCACATTTGTTATTTATTCAAAACAAAGCAGCTCAAAAAGCCATTTACAATGTACTGTATGTCTAATAGGCCAAAGAATTGCACAATACAGGATAGCAAAATGCCATTCAGGATATCTATCATTAATGATTTTACCTTATGCTGAATGGGTAGTTATTTTATTGAAATCAAACCTCTTATGGAAAAAAGGGAAAGAAGAAAATGCCCGTGTAAAGCGTGCTATTCAAAGAAGGGCAATAATGTGCCGTGTGTGTGTGTGTGTGTGTGTGTGTGTGTGTGTGTGACTGATCAGACCCCTGCACATGGAGGGAGTGACAGGGAATAAAGAAAGGCAAAAGACGTTTGACGGCTGGCCTGATAGCTCAGTAGACTAAAGCGCCTGCCTAGGCAGAGTGCAGTGGCCGGGGTTCGCTCTCCACTGTGCTGTGCTGGCCCTGCCTGCATGGCACGCTGAGACTATGGTTGAAACTGGGTGTGCTGGTGCGTGCCTGTAATGCCAGTGCTTGGGAGGCTGAAAACAGGAGGATCGCTGAGTCCGATCTACATAGTGAGACCCTGTAGACCTAGTAGACTCTGTCCAAAAAAAGCCCAAAAGACAATGTTTGAGGTACAAGAGGACCTGGGAGGAACCAAACTGTAGTGGACAGGCACAAAAATCTCCACAATTGACCCATTTTATTAGCAAGTAAAAAGGACAGGGGAAGAGATAGCGTGCTTTTCATGCAACAGCAACTGCAGTAAATGGAGAATAACTTCAGGGAGAACAAGCCTTTTTCCATAACAATGTGCCTACATTCTTTAGCTGTTCTCAGCAGATGTTATCTTGCTTCAGGAATGCTGCAGTTGTAGGCTTTCTCCGAGCAGCCAGGGGTCCTGCAGCCTTTCACATACTTATCTGTTCCTAAAGCTGGTCTCACCAATTTTGGAGCTATGGTATCCCAGTCACAGAGCCTGGTCCCCAGCATCATTATAAACTATTATTTCCTATCTTCTGCTCCCCAACAGTTTCTCCTTTGTGTTTCTGTAATCAGAAGAGTTGAAACAGTGACTTGGGGTATTGTTTAGTTTGTCTCCTCCTATAACAGACTACAAATAAAAATAAAAAGATACATAGTCTTGTCAATATAAGCAAGCTGACATAAAATCTAAAATGAGCCTTGAGGTAATTTCATGCATTGCATTCATCAACAATATCATTAAACATCTCAATCTTAGATTTGTTTATAAAAATTTGGGTTTGTTAAGACAGGTGGTATTTTTTGATAAGGCTTTTAGATCTAAAGTTACATTTTTGTGTATAACTCCCTGTGTGTTTTTAAATATATTCTCAAGGATGAGTGGATGGCTTATAAGAGGAGATGCACAATCCTGTTGTCATACCTCTGAGCAGATTTGTGACCTTAAGTCTAGGCCCACGCACCAAATCCCCAACTGCCTTGATGAGCAGTACAATCAGACAAAACATGTATTTTAGTTACAAGGAGCCCCAGGATGATCAAAGTCCAACAGCAGGCTAAGACCATAGGCATAGTGTCTTTGGTAATTTTTAGGTGCACAGCTTAATTCAGAACTGTGCTGGTGGCTTCAGGAAGAGGTCAAGGAGAACTACTGACACAGTCAAGGTGTAAGAATTGAGGAACAATGCATATTTGAAAAGTCACATGGAAACATCATGGTTAACAGGTAACCCAATTGTCTGCTAACTGTGATTTCTGAGCTAGACAGAATTTGCATAAGTCAAAGTCCTCCCCTGCCAAGTTATCTTGCTTTGAGGCACCAGAACTTTGCTCTGGCCATTGGTTTAAAGATTAATCTGTCCCTAAGCCAGCAGGAGAGCTCCTTACAGGTCATGTAGGCCTAGGACAGTTCTCAATTTATTTTTATGCCAGCCTAGTAATAATAATTACTACCTGCTTGTACCATATCAAGCTGATCCTATGCCACCTCTGAAAGGTTTGGTTCAAGAAAAAGTCTGTGTTCTTCCTGATCTTTTTCTTCTCTCTCCTAAGGGGGAGCAGTGGTAGTTGTGCAAACATTTACAAAGCACAAAGGTTTCAGAGCTCATATGACCAAACATCATGTTGGAAAGTTGTCTGGGACAGTCTATGTTCTCACAGCCTGGGTCATTTTAAAATTATGCAGGGACCGCAGTTCAATCCCCCAGCACCACATGCCAGCCCACCCCGCCCCCTGGTGGGCTGAGCTGGCCCCACACACACACACACACACACACACACACACACACAAACACACGTTAAAAAAAAAATTAAAAAAAAAAATGTTGGCTGGGGCCGGGGAGATGGCTCAGTAGAATAAGCACTTGCCTGGCAATTGCAAGTGTCTGAGTTCAATCCCCGGTTCCTCCAAAAAAAAAAAAAAAAAAAAAAAAAAAAAAAAAAAAAAATTATGACTGCTTTATCTCATTTTCCTGCATCTAAAGTTTCTGCTTGCTGGAAACATGAGTTATGTTTGGTAATACATAGTAACATTTTTGAAAGAGAATCGCTGGACCCCTACCTGTTTTCATAATATATGGAGCAACAAATCTTTGTTTCTCACTTGACAAAGTTACCTCTTTATCCCAGTTAGAAAAGCTTTTCTGTGGCGTGATTATTCATTTTCACTTTTAAACAGCTGACTCCAAGGTCATCTCATGGAATGTCTTGATGTCCGTGTCACTCTTTCTGGTGGGCTTTTTCTTCTATGTCTAATGTCCTGGTGTGAAGGTACTAGTTGCTGGGGGCTGACCAAAGCCCTAGATATCTGTTGAGGGAACAGCAGGGAATTAAGAATGTAGAAGACAATGTTCAAGGTACAAGGAGACCAGGAACACCTGCCTCTAGTGAACAGGCACAACTCTCTGCGGTTGACCCACTTTTATCAACAGCCCCCAAGAAAACTCACAAAAAACGATAGTGTACTGTTCATAAAACAAAAACTACAATACATAAAAAACAATGTAATATAAAAACAAGTCCTTTTCCTTAACACTATGCCTACATTTTCATTTGTTCCTGGGAATTTGGCTTTTGGATATATATTTTTTTAAATAATCATTTCTTTCTTTCTTTCCTTTTTTTTTTTGGTACTGGAAATCAAACACAGGACCTTGCACTTTCCAGGCAGGCACTGGTGCCACTGAGCTGGTCCCCAGCCCCTGGAATATTGTTAAGAGTAAGAATGAACAGGCATCTGGCTCCATGTTAGCATGTCTGAGTCCAAGGGGAAGAGTGACAAGGTGGGCTACCTTTAGCATATTTTTGCACCCTTTCAAGAAAAATATAAAAGTTCCCAGTTCCAAACTGCACGGTGCCTCATTTTGCTCTGAGTGCTCACACCTCATGCTTGAACGTGTCCTAAACCACCATCTAATAGACCCTGCGCATGCCTCTGACCGATGCCACCTGAAAACTTTTTCTGCAATGAAGGTCAGTAAACCAGCAAACTGATTCTAAAAATGGGTGGGATTGTTTCCTTACTTTAACCTTGAGGTTAAAGGCCAGCCCCTTGACAGACCTAGTATGGAAGCTCTCAAGTGGAAACCAAACATCCTTTTTTTATTTTTTTGTATTTTAGGGAAGAATCTACAGGGTGTTCAGGGTCTCACTATTAGATAGGACTTGTAGTGATCCACCTGTTTACAGCCTCCCAAGAGCTGGGATTACAGGTGTGCACCACCACACCCAGTCTCAGTTGCCACCTCAGAGTGCCCCAGGGGCAGGGCCAGCACTGCAGGCCAGGAGATCGAACCCCCAGCCCCTGCACCTGTTTGCAGGTGCTTTAATCCACTGAGCTATTTGACTGGCCTGATGAAACCAAACCAGTGTTCAGTAAACTACTGCTTTTTATGACCCCCCCTCCCCCCGACTAATTTGAGAATCATCTTTTACACTGATTATTGCTATGTAACATTTTCTGAGAAACTAATGTGTTCAAACTTCTAAATAAAAGAATGCCCACCCAGGACTTTGTTGATGTGTGTCGTGTTATCTCAGTGTTCATCTGGCCCTGTCCCAAGAGTCTTTAAGGTCCTCACAAACTTAAAACTTTCAATTGCATTTCCTTTATGCTCTTCAATCTGTTTCATAACCTTTATGAAACTGAAAATACTCTTCCAAAAGTCAGAAAATAAAAATATAATTCTGATTGGCTAACACAGGCAATAGTTTGGAGGATGCTTTTGTCATACATTTCAAAACATTTTAAATCATGTTGTCATCAGGTTGGGGCTGAAAGTTCCCTGAAGCTGAAATAAAAGAATTTAGCTCACCATTTTTTTAGAATAGGTATGTAAGTTCACTGACTCTGGTCACAGAAAAAGACTTTTCAGGTTGCATCATTACGCAGCAAAAGATAAGGTTTATTAAACAGAGATACACAAGAGCAGAGCCAGGGAGCTCAGAGAAAAGAGACACATTGCATTCAAGGGTTGGGTTCATGTAAGAGGTTGTCCTCACCAG
>NW_004524893.1:793838-840340 GCF_000260255.1 Octodon degus | reverse complement strand
AATATAATAAGAAATATAAAAATGACAATTCTATCAAATATAGTCAATAATTTTTCTGTGTATGTATATTTCAAAGTATTCAAAAGACTGTGCAGTGTTACAATCTAGAAAGTTGAATCTAGTCTCTTTCCCAATTCTTCTTGCATCATATTTGGGACCCAGAGGTTATAAAATAATATATTATTATGCTGGAGGCCAGGTTATGTGATGGAAATCTTATGACTCTGAGGCTGTTGTGGCCTGTTTAAAGAACAGAAAAATATTTGTAAGGCCATATGTGTTTTTTTGGCTCTGTAGAGAAAGCTCATGACTGCAGCATTTTTAAGCAAGATAACATTTGCTGGGCAACAAAGACTGGGGCCACAGGGCCTATGTTCTTGCAGAAACTTCTGCTTGAAAAATTCTCCCCCAGGCACACTCGCATTCCTCACTCTGGGAAGGCCTTGGCTCCCTCCCTCTGCCTTCAGGGAAGCAGTGCTTCTGTTCTGCCCCCCTCTGCCCCTGGTCCCCATCAAGGAGCTCACCTTGCGGTGTACAGTCTGAAGATTGGTCAGCTCCCCTCCTCCTAGACCGCATGCCCTCACAGCCCTGTGGCCACAATTTTGCTGTCTCTCTCCCCATTCCCTGGCCAGACTCAGAGAAGTCTGCATGTGTGCTTGTTGGGTGGGAGCTGGATGTGTAGCCTCAAAACAGAGACACAGATTAGCTCCCTGTCCTCTCAGGGTAGAAGCAACAGGAAGCTCCCACTTGGGTTGTCCTGAGTGACTGGTATTCAGACACTGAAATGCACCAATCTTTGGATTTGTTACCACTTTGCCAGTCCATCCCCAGTGCGGAGGCAGAGCATGGAGAATACACTTATGACCCTCTGAAGATTTAGGTTTTTGCTAAAATGATGGGAAAATTGGAACTTATTGGCCAGTATAACAGAAGAGTTTTGGGGCTCTAGCTTTGGATTTAATTGTTTCTGTGTACTTAAATGATATTAGGAATGCTTTTCTCCAGACCTTTTTTTTTTTTGTTTCATTTGCTACATATTCTGACAGCTCCTGCCACCATTGTTCCTAGCACTGGTGGCAGCAGCTGTCACCTATCAACTTGGCACCTCCAGAAATGATAGCCTCTTTCCTGATGTCTGTGGAAAATTTCAGCTTGGCTTATGTCATAGTTTTGGGGTCTTACAAGGGGGAGCACTACAATGCAGCACACATTTTATAAGATTATTTTACAGCGAGTCACTTACAAAGAGTGCAGAAAATCTGCCCGCATACTAAAGACCAGAAAATCCAGCTGCAAGCCTGGATCCAAATATCCTGCATGAGTGTAGCTGAAAACCTAGAGCTCATAACAATACCTCCTACAAGTTCAACTGGAGGCCTAGAGCCTCTGACAATGTCTCATGCAGGCCCACTTCATGGATCTGCACTGGGAAGGCCCAAAGGTCAGTGGTGGAAACTAAAAAGTCTGTGCCAGTGGGATGAAGGATTTGTGGCTAGCAGGCTGAAGGATTTGCACTGGAGCCAAGAAACAATGCTAAAAAAAAAAAAAAAAACCCACAGCCATTCTCAGCAAGAGTGAAGTTCTGAGCTCCTCCAATGATGAGAAATGCTGAGTTCCCAACAGAAAATCCAACTCAACAAGCTTCTCCAGGAGACTAAGCGGTGGACCATCTTCCCCTCTGGAGTCAGGAAGCAATGCTAAATTTGAGGACTACAGCTCCCTGAAGTGAACGATAGCCATTCTCAGGAACAAGGTCCTGAGCTCCTCTTCCCATAAGAATAGCCAAGTTCATCAGGAAAGCTAGCATTATAAGGTTCTCTCGTAGAATAGCCCAAGAGAGCTATCAGTTTCCAAAAGCTCCAACAGCTTCTCCAAACAGCTTCCCTAGCAACCTCCCATACCTTCTCTAGTTCTGCCTCTTATGCTGCTATCAACAGCCCTCAGGTGGGCTTCCCACACCCAGTGCCAGTTCAGTTCAGCTGGGTGTAACAATTTGACCAATAGTTGGCAATGCACCACAGCTCACATGGCCATTTCTGACAAAACACTACACCCAGAGTGATGAAGTTCTCTGGTTAGTTCAGGCTGGGTCATGTGCCCAGGCCAGCAGTTGTGGAGTGGAGTGGCTTCATGAGATCCAAAGGGACAGAATGTTGACCAGAGTGTCTCTCATGGGGACCTGAGGAGAGGGTTGTGCAGGTGGAAGATGCTGGGCACAAGGCACACACTGCCATAGGCTGATCAGATCTACAGATACATGTGGGAAGAGCAGCTGTGAATGAAGAAAGGAATATTCAAGCTACAAGTGGATAGCAGGTACCTCCCTTTGGTAGACAGGCACAACAGTTTCCCCAGTCTACTCAGCTTATTAGCAAGTGAGAAGCACAGGGGAAGAGAGAGTGTGATTTTCATGGAACAGCAACTGCAATAAATGGGAAATAATTTAAGGAAGAACAAGTTCTTCTCCATAATAAAATACCTGCACTCTTTAGATTATCCTCAGCAGATGGTATTTTGCCTCAGGAATGCTGCATTTGTGAGTTTTCTCTGTGCAGCCAGGGGTCCTGTGGCCTTCTACATATTTCTCTCTTCCTACAGCAGGTCTCACCAGCCTTGGAAACAGGGGACCCCAATCATGTAGCCTGGTCCCCAGCATTATTTCCTAAAATATTATTTCCTACCCCATGATCCCCAGTAGTTCCTCTTTTTTTGTTTTTGTAATTGCAAGTGTTGAAACAATGTGTCTCTAGCTTGGGTAGCATCTAGGTGTTGTTTGGTTTGGTTCTCCCTGTGGCATACAAGCAAACCAGCACAAAATCCAAAATGAGCCTGGAGGTAATTTTATGCACTGCATCCATCAAAAGTATCACAAAACTTATCTCAATCCTGGATTTGTTTATCAAAATTTTGGGTTTGTTAAGACATAGACAATATTCCCTTTAATAAGGCTTTTAGATCCAAAGTTATATAGCTATGCATAGCACCCTGTTCCCAAGGATGAGTGGATTAGGTTTTAGAATGAGAAGTTATACCATACTTATTAATGTTAAAAGGACATCAAAGCCCTTGTTGCAATTGAAAAGTCATTATTTGACCTCCCATCTACAAAATGGTAGTTTCTTTTTTTTTTAATATGTATTTGGTACAGGGTCTGTAGGGTCTACAGGGTCTCACTATGTAGATTGGGCTCATAGTGGTTCTCCTGTTTTCAGGCTCCCAAGTGCTGGGATTACAGGTGCATGCCACCATACCCAGTCTCAATCTCTTCTCAGCACACCCTGAAGGCGGGGCCAGCACAGCATGCCAGGGATCGAATCCCAGCCACTGCACTCTGCCTAAGCAGGCGCTTTAGTCTGATGAACTATCTGGCCAGCCCCATAATGGTACTTTCTAAGCCACTAATCTGTGACTGCATATTTGTGTCACTAGAGTGGCATGAATTCCGGCCTTGTCTGTTGTTTTACTCCTGGTGTCTGTATAGGGTGAGCAAGAGCCACAGATGATATAGCATCACTCAGGGTGAACAACGCCAAAGAGACAATTTTCGCAATGATTGAGCTTGACATTCTTTTTTGTGCTGTGATAAGGTTGTTAATTAGAGATTCTAGTAAATGAATAGCAAGAGAGTTGGTTTGTGCTTCTAGAGGGTTCATGAGAATACTAACCCCAGGTCTATGCCACAAGACTAGTTAAAGTCTTGTTTACTAGGGCTCCAGTTGATACACAGCATATTTCTACATGTACATGAGGTAAGATAAGAAAATATAAGGGTTACATGTACATATTGAGAACCTTGTGGGCTTACTCTTAGCCAAATTTGGATACTAGAAGTATTTGCAGTAAATTTGGTCATACATTTTTTCCATTGTTGGCCCACATAATACAAGAGAGCTAGTTTGTAGAATATACTTTGAAGTGGTACAGACCTTCCATTAATGATAGCCTGTGGCAACCAGGGGAAAGGGAGCTGAAGTTGGACCCATGTCGTGGCAATTGTCCCTCAGCCTCAGAGTAAGCTAATCAGTTTTTGTATCTCTCTTCTATCCTTCCACAAGGTCCTTAATCTATAAATTTAAATAGGTTTAGGTACATTTTTCACCCCATCCCCTGTGCTGGAGGCCCATGGAGGGCAGAATCATGCATCTCCCCAAGTTGTATATTGTGCACATGGAGAAACATCAGGTGTAGAGGAGTTGATCCACTCCCCTGAGATGTTAATAGATCCCATTCCCTAAAATATTTTTTGTTCTCAATAATAGGCTATCCCAGCCAGGTAAGCTGGCAGACAATAGTTAGCCTGTAAAGATTTATGTTCAGTGCACAGTGGTGGATACAAAATGTGTGATGTGTAATTTAGAACAATGGTAGACTGTATGAATCCAGGAGCCATAGAATGCCCTGAAATCCAACTCAATTGATCATAATAGATTTCATGAGAAAAATCAGCACAAATGAGTGGGTTCAGCAGAGGAGAACTGCATACCTACACCCAATATTCTTTCCCAGACATTGCTTATATATAAAGTGTGGGCAATGATGGCCATCATGTCAATGGCCATATTTTCTGGTGCATGTGGAGGCCTTGTCACATTACCCACTTTTCAGCTTCCTGGATTGTCTTCTTCACTTGTCACCACATCATGGTTTTTGTTGCCTATATGGTCATCATTGGTTGAGGTGTCTCCTTCATGTTTATCTTTGACAAGCCTCACACTGATGGGCCCTGCTGGCAACTGTGAAGAACCCCTTTCTTCATGGCTGCATGTTCCAGGATGGCACTCACAGTGGTGTTCCATGACTTGATACTACACAAGCATATCTTCATCCTCACGTTATTAACTGCACCAGCCCATCCCATTTTGCTGTTTGGACATAGTTCCATAGGACTTGTGCTCTAGGTATGGTTTTTTATATGTCTTTTTGCCAATGAAGTGTTTATGGGGTTATTTATTTATTTATTTATTTCCCGGAACCGGGGATTGAACTCAGGCTCTTGCGCTTGCCAGGGAGCTTATTCCACTGAGCCATCTCCCTGGCCCCTAAGGATTTTTTTTTCTCCGAATGCCTTCAGGGCAGGTTTGGCTGGCTTGAGTTGTGGAGATCAAACCATGGCAAACTGAGCCTGACTGCTTTGTGGAAGCAGCCACTTAAAGAACTGAGCTAAGGGGCAGGCCCCCAAGTATTTACTTTTTGCAAGTGGGATTTAAAATGTAAGATAAAGTTATCAAAACATAACTTTGCCTGTGGAGGTAACCATATTCTTCTCTTTTGTTTCTATAATTTTGTTTTCTAGGAATGATATGCTCGCTCCATTATGTGTTGGCCCTGAGGATTATATGGAATATCTGTAAGATGTTTAATATACCAGAGATGAAAAAAGGAAGACAAAATTTTGCTGATATATGAAGGTCCATTGTCAGTTTTGATTGTATAAGGGAACTCCCACAGCAGTAACAGAAGACAAGCAGTGTTGTTGGATAAGTCCTAGCTTTTTGCACCAATGGTAGCTGTCATAAACTATGTGAGACTAAGTATCTATGGACACATTCACAGATTATAACCACCAAAGGATAGGATATGAGTAACATCCACTTGCCAGATTTCATTCTGTTGAAAGCCTTGGGTTTTGCATCCTTCAGTAAGAATGGGGTTAGGGATAGATTAGCAAATAAGACATGACTATAAGACAATTTTTCTAATTTGTAAATGAGATAATTAAAATCCTTAATTTAGGGCTTTATTATTTTGATGACAGAATGAGTAGGACTGTCTGCCTAAATTCAAGGGAGCCCTACTGTTAGTTACTACAGGACAAGTGTAGTTACTACAGGACAAGTGTCTAGAATGGGACCTAATATGTAGGATATAAAAGGAAATTGAAGGGATTTGAATTGCCTGTTATAATCTGAAGGACAGATTGAATAAAGGAGGGTCTAACATTGCTTTTAATGTAGCACTTTCTAGCCACTGGGTAAGAAACACTGCATAAACTGAATCACTAATGATATCTATAGTGGTCAATTTAGTAAGTTCTATGATATACAAAGTGGAAGTAATTTCAGATTTTTGAGCTGATATCCTGGTGGTCAAAATGATATGTTAAAAGTCCCTTCCCCAAATAGTCACCTTCTCCTTAGAGGAAACATCTATAAAGTAGGTTGTTTCATCAAAATAGCTCTAACCAAATAATTTGAGGTTGTTATATGGTTGTTTTAGAAAAAAAATGGAAGATAAGGTCAATAGTTAAGTGATTATCTATGTGCTTAAAAAATCAACAAAAACAATTTACCAGCAAATTACTTTCTGTAACACAGTTAAATGCTGAGATAATTCCAAGGGCAAAATAATCTAAAAGTGGTCAATACCAAACAATTGATCATAATGAGTTCTTTGGCTATTTTTGGCATTATTAACATATAATCGTAAGTTTTTTTTTTACTTGATTAGGAAGATATAACCATTCAATAGGAAACAACTGAGAATTATAAATTGTCCCAAAATCCCAATAGGAGATGGGAGGTTATCTAAAACATAGAAAATAAGAGGTTAGTGGTCATTAACTCAATATATCTGTCTCTTCTGAAACATTTGTTCCACCAACTGTAATTTGTTTTGTGCCTTGGGAGTTAGTTGTGGAAAATTAATTTGTGGGTCACCTTGTAGAGTATTCTGAAATGTTTTCATTGATATGTAGCAATATCGAATTCGGGTTGAATCCAATTAATATTTCCCAATTATTTTTGGAAATCATTTAAACAATCTTGTCTTATATTTACATTTTTGACATCTCACTACCCATTCATTAAGTGGGGTCCCTAAATACAGATAAGGGCTAGAAGTCTATACTTTATCAGGAGCTATGCAGAGGCTATGGCTTTAAAGATTTTTCTTGACTGTAGCAAATAAAGCATGTGACTGTGCCTTTGATGCTGTCAGCAATAATGTGTAATGCATGTAATATAAGCCTAAGAATAATATAATCCTGAGGATAATATAAGCCTGAGGACACTGCTGTTGAGCAAGCTGTAAGGCTTGACTTAAAAAATGCTGACATAGTAAGGGGCTATTCATTTTTCCCTGAGGTAAAACTGTCCACTGTCCTCCTTTATTCAATCTGTACCTCAGATTATAGCAGGAAATTCAAAACCCTTAAATTTTCTTTTATATCCAACATATTAGGTCCCATTCTAGACAGGGGACAGTTTTATCACTGATTTGTAGGTTCCTTAAAATTGATACCAGGTACACAGAAAGCAAAATATTGATGATTAGGATGATGTAGAGGGATTGTATAAAACAATTTTTAGATCAATAATAATCAGTGGACATTCTTGGGGGACAGTGAAAGAGGAAGGCAGGCCAGGCTACAAGTTCAATATCAGCCCTAAGCATGCATTTACAGCCCTTAAATCCTATAACAATCTTTACTTTCTGGATTTATTTAGGATAACAAACATAGGGGTGTTCCAAGGGCTGGTAGATGGTTCTAAATCTGTTCTTGTATCAATTGATATAAATGTGCTAGCTTCTACTTATTTAGAGGCTACTGACCCACATAGACTTGGGTATCTATTTTCCATTGAAGTGACAAAGCTGGTCCAGGGAAGAGAAAAGCATAGATAGCCACCATTAGAAAAGGAGTTGATAGCTAAGTCATACAGAGTCTAATTTAGGGGTGACTAATATTGGTTCTGGGGTCCTTTGTACATTTTTTCCCAAGCCTGAGCCTAATTGATACCCTTTCTTTTTCATAGTTTGCTTTTCAACAATAACAGGCTTATTGGTTCACATGATTCAATGTTCTTCTAAAAGGTCTCTTCCCCAAAGATTTATAGGTAGGAGAAACATAGGGTTGAAAGACCTGGGCTGACTTTCTGGTCCTAAGTAAAATATGGGAGCTGCACTCTGTAACACTTTTTGAAGCAAACTAAGCCTCACTAATGAGGAGTGGCAGCCTTTGTAGGCCAGAATGGAGGCCATTTCACCATCAGCTCCACTGTCCACTAAGCACTGAAAAGTCTTTCCTTTTATTTCTATCCTTTACATCAGCCTTTCCTCATTTAGCTCCTGTGTAAGGTAATTTTTTGTTAGAAGAGGTGTTACCAAAATCTTCCTTCTTCCTCTCTTATTTTCTATGTTGCCCTGAGGAGATCTCCACTACGTGGAGAAGTATCAACTAAACAATGTAGCCACCCAGTTCAAGGATCCAAATGTCCATGGATTGAGCTACAACTAGAATTTCTTCATTGTCAGATTTAATTATTCCAGGTACAACAGTAATGTCCCATAAATTGAACCTATTTTCCCCCATAATGAATACAACAGTGCCCTCAGATAATGGTCCCCATATTCCTGTGGATATTTTCACTGGCTTATCTCCCCAGAAAAGGGTGACTCTTGGCTGTGGGGAGGTCCAACACTGAACTTCCTGGTGTTCCAAGAGTGAGGGAAGCTATGTCTCACTAGGGAACCAAGACAAACTGCTGCTTACTGCTTGTACAGGAAAGGCCCTTGTTTTTCTTAGGGTCCAGGGGTGGATCCAATTCCTGCTTTCCATAGAAAAGTGCTGACTTTATGATATTTTGACTGGCAAGTTTTTGTGCAATGATTTATTTTACATATTAAGAATGAAGACTGGGAGCTAGATTAGTATTCCCGCCCATGGAAGGTAGAATGGTAGCCCCCAACTTGGCTGGAGCAGTCCGTTGTTTATGAATACATCTTTTTTTTTTTTTCATACTTAAAGCACTGAACACTGACACTTTTGTTCCCCTTTGTAAGACTTAACATAGCTTGAGCCAGCATAGAACTTTTGTAAGATATGGTCCATACATCTTCACAAGTTTTTAAATAATTTTCAAGATTCTTTGTGGCCTTAACCACCTCAAGAGCCTGGTTATATGTTTATTTGCATTCTTGAAAGAAATCATCCTATATTTTCAGCCCCAAGTAAATGAGGAACTTATCTACAGATTGTATCCTATAGCAAGGAATTGAACATAAGACTCCCAGGATCCCAATAAAATATGTAGAAAGGACTGAACTAGACTGTACCTTCATCGGGACCCAGAGCCCATGATTGCCTCATCATCAAATGTATCTATTCACATACTTCATTAAGATAAGTCAGTCATTGTGCAAGTTTTGCCTGTGTCCCCATCCCCTTTCCCTCAGATCCCTGGCCTCTCAGCTGCTCTATTTCTATTTCCCTGTTCTGTTACAAGCTCTTGGTGTTGCATGTTGAAATGAAGATATTAGCCTGTTGATTGATAAGAATGAGTAAGATGTTTAATATCTTGCAGAACCATCTACAGAGCTCCACAAAATGGACTCCAAGTATAAAGTGTCTCTGGACTCCATTATTATTATTATTATTATTATTATTATTAATTTATTTATTTTTTGCAGAACCAGGGATTGAACTCAGGCCCTTGTGCTTGCCAAGGAAGTGTTTATTCCACTGAGCCATCTCCCCTGCCCCTGGACTTCATTATTCATTACACTTGGTTTTAGTTATTTGAAAACATACTGTATTTCATGATGTTCATGTATCATTTGTTGGGGAATATTGGGATCTAGTCTAGCTGTGATAGGGGAGCAACAGTGTCCAATTGGGTCCCCAGCCATTATAAGCTGCCAGAAAAGTTGTTGGTACTTAGACATACAAGGATGACTCTCCCTCCAGACTCTGGGAATTCCAGAGACCTGGGCCAGGAGGGTCTTTCTACCATTTTTATATTGTTTTCCCTTTTAAGAAGAGAAGTAGCAGATGCAGTAAACCATGTAGCACACAAGGGTCCCAAGAAGGATTTCACCAAACTCCATGTTGAAAGGATGTCTATGACAATCTGTTCTCTCCTAGTATTGGCACATATCATTTTTCCCCCCACTCTATCCTAGTTCTCCACATCCAAAGTTCCTGCTTGTGGGAACTATGGTATATATTTAGTAATATCTTGCAGAACTTTTGAAAGAAAGTGAGTACTAACCTGGGCCCTTCCCTGGGAAACCTAGCAAGGTGAGGTGAGTCCAAGAGCTGAAAGGCCACATTGAAGCTCCTGGACAGTTCCTATGAAGCCACCACAGCACCAAGGAGAAAGCTCTACCCTCATAGGGTTTGTATTCTTTGGGCTCAATGGGTGGAGGCATATTCATTGACAGAAAATATTCACTCTGTGTTCATGTGATACCCAAACTACCGTATCTCAATTCAATCTTATGCTCATCAAAATGGGAGAAGCTTTTGCACTCATTCAAGAATATACTAAAGTCTAGACAGGGGTATATGACTTACCCAAAGTTATACAGATAGTAGGATTCAGATCTTGAAGAGCAAACTGGAAATCCCTCATTTCCTAGGCTGAGGTCCCATATACCATCCTTAGGCAAAACATAGGGGTTTCCTGGGCTTACACAGATTAGGGGTGGAGGCCAAGAGATGTTGAGCTGTCCAGGAAGGTCTCTTAGTTTCTAGGGGGAGGATTTAGGGCTAGTGCCTCTGACTGTGGGGGACAGGGCCTGGGCAAGATCCCATTGCACCTGAAAGTGTCCTCTCCAGGACTCATTACCCAACTCCAGCCTGGAGACAGCCCACCCCAGCACAAGACAACTTCTTATCATGGTCTCAGTAACCTAGTCAAGGACACCCTAGGGCACAAGTTGCTTCCAGGCCTCAGGAAGAAGTGGGAGCAGGACCCAGATCCCCGCTGGTGCACCCACTTTTTCTGAGTCTCCAGAAACATGCTGGGCTGCCTATCTCTGGGCTCGGCCTGCTGTCTCCTACTCTCCCCTTCCCATGCTGTCTGGGGATGTTCTATAGTAGTAGGAAACACATGGGGGAAGGTGGAGAGTCTGAGAATGAGGAGCTTTGGAGCTGACATTTGAAAACATGGCCTTGGTGGTCAGGGCTGGGCGGAAAGAGAAACATGGCCAGGAAAAGAGGTTAGATGTCCTGGGTTCAAAACAGCCAGACTTGCAAGCATGCTGCGTGCATGTCCATGCATGTCTTTCTTCCGTTGCTGTAAGGAAGGTTGGTCCACAACCACAGAGTCAGACCTTGGGGGCAGAGAATCCAGTGTGACTGCTTGGGGGCAGAATGGGGAGGAAGGAAGGGACCAGAGCACACAGGTGAGATGCAGCCTGGGGGGTAGGAGAGCAGAGGCAGGAAGCCCTGCATGCATCAGGCTGGGTATAAACAGAAGCAGACAGAGCTGGCTACACAGGGGCTTGCAGCTGCAGAAGCTCTGAGGACCTTGGCCACTCTGTGGTATTCCAGGCACAGGGCCGAGTAGTAGGCAAGACAGCCTGTGTGGAATCTGAGTGGACTCTTCTTTCCATCACCACAAATTTGAATGTGGTCTGGACCAGCCATGTTCCTGTGCAGCCTCCTGCTCCTGGTGGCTGCTATGACTGCAGCCCAAGAGCCTGAGAAGCAGGTAGACATCACTGACAGGAACCATCATCCCATGGTGCACATGTGGGTGTTGACTGGCAACTGGATAGACAACGTGGAGAATGAGCTGAAGAACAACATGCAGACACTACAGAAGGTAAGGCCGGGCTCAAAAGCAGCAGGAAACATGGGAGCTGGCACCATCAGCAGAGGGCCCATGCACCCCTGAGACTGACTGCAGGGGATCCTGAGGGGAGAGACTGGGATATGCTGCCAGAGTGCAGCAGGGATGGACCTGGTGACGCACAGCAAGACAGGACAGTGTTGAAATGGAAGCTGGCTCTTTGAAGCCATTCCTTCACAATGAGCATGGGCAGACTCATCCTAGCTGAGCAGATGGCAGGGAGAGAACAATCTATTCCTCCTGGATGAGGGGAGGAAAGAGGGCATGAAAAGATGTCTACTGTGCCAGATCGTCACTCACAGAGAAGTGGGGGAGGAGGGCAAGCTGTGGCACCCAATTGGCTGGGCCCAGGTCATTTGTGAGAATGTTGCAGAGGAGGTGGTCCCTGACTTCAGAAGACAAATGAAGAGGATGTGCGTGGCACATTCCTACTGAGGGACCCTTGGGTATCAGGGCTTGAAGGAGGGAATGTAATCAAGTGCTTAGGCTCAGTGAGAGGGAGGGGGCCTGAGTGGAATCCTAGAGGTGAGAGTAGTGCCAGCTATGAAGGTCTTGAGGTCAACAGTGAGGGTTTTGGCTTTTGCCTTCAGTGTCACTTCCACCATGGAAGAGTTTTAAACCTGTAGTGACACTGTTGCTCTGGGTTTAGTGGGATAGGTTGTGTGGGACAGGTAGATGCTAGAAACAAGGAGAAGGCCTGTGGCTGATACATTCCCCACACATGCGGTGACAGAGGTGTGAGGAGACTGAGGTCTGGGAAGAGCATAATTCTGCAGGGAATGAATCATCCATGCTGATGAATCAGAACCCAGGAGGCAGACAGCAAGAGTGGAGAGAGGGCCACCGCAGTGTGAGCCTAGAGCTGGGGTCCTCACTGTTTCATGGAAGAGGTCCTGCCACACAGAGGTATTGCTCAAGGCCATTCAGCTGGAAAGCTTGAGTCACACCCAGGCCCTTTGACTCAAGGCACCGCCCTCTCTGCTTAAGCATTTACCTTCAGTTGGCAGTGGCCCCTCCAGTCATGAGCCACAGCACCAGTTTCCATCGGAAGGGCATGCAGGGCTGCTCATCACCACTGGTCTCTGCCTGGGCTTCAAGTGCCAAGTACACTTCCACTCACCACAGGGCCTTTGCATGTGGCTCCACCTGGAGTCCCCTTCTCCCTGGCCTTCCCATGGCTGGCTGTGCCTCATCCTCTTAGCTCAGGTACCCTCGCTAGTGAAGCTTCCCTTGCCACCAGCCCAAGCATTATCTTGGCTTTGTTCTTCATAGCACTTGTTAGCATGGTAATCTAAATGACTTATTTAGGTTTTTTTTTTTTTTTTTTTTTTTGAGTGCTGGGAATTTAACTCAGGACCTTGCACTTGCCAGCCAGGCGCTACATCACTGAGCTACATCCCTGGCCCTGAACAATTTATTTAGTAGAAAGTCTTTGGATTCAGAACATCTTGGAAGTTTTTTTTTTAATTGCTGATTCTCTAGTACAGAGTTAGCACATAATAGATCAATAAGAAATAATTCTTTTTTTTAATAAGATACCTGGAAAAAATATTATCCTTTTTTAAACTCAAATATTCCTTGCTGTTATGTTTTTTCAGATTAATAGAGAATGAAGTATGTTATGAGTCATCCTCCCCAAAAAGAGAAATAACGCTTGCCAGGGATGTGGCAGCATTATATTCTCAGCAGATGGGAGGCTGAAGCAGGAGGATTACAATTACGGAGTGAGTTCAAGACCAACCTGCTTCAAAAAAAAATTCTGTTTTTGAAGAATGAAATGAAACAGTTTAGGGACACTGGTTTGAGGAAACATATTCCTTTTATTTTCTTTTTCTCTTTTTAAGACAGGGTCTCACTATGCAGTTCAGGTGGTCCTTGAACTCACTCTGTAGCCCAGGCTGACCTCAAACTCACAGTGATCCGCTTGCCTCTCAGCTTCTTCCCAGGTGCTAGGATTACAGGCACGCACAAGGAAGCATATTTCATACTACATTGCATTTGTATTTGGGAAATTTTCTTGAATCTCAAGCATTAGGATTTTTATTAATTAAGGTACCATCTGTACACACTGAAATTCACCCTTTTGACCTACAGTTCTGAGATTGGACAAACACATACAGTGTTGTAGCCACCACAAGCATGCTATAGGATGTTGCCAACACTACCCTAAAGATCCTGTGTCCTTCTACAGTTGTTTCCATTCCTAGACCTCAGTTCCTGGCAATCACAGATTCTGACTTTCCCAGAAAGTTACGGAAATGCAATCCTGCAGGGTGTAGCCCTCTGAGTCTGATTTACTTCACTCAGCATGGCGTAGCTGAGATTTTCCTGCATTACTTTGTGCATGAATGAATATTCGCTCCTGCATCGTGGCCATTGGGGGGCTGGAGCACAGTTGTTTACCCATTCAGAAAATTTTACTTTATACAAATAATGCAGGGGAAACCAGGTTTGAGCAGAACTCCTCAACCTCAGAGGTTACTCATCTGGAAATCCACATCGTCTTGTGGGTCAACACCCTTCCTCCTCAGGTCCTATCTGTCCAAATTTCCTTCCTTCCTTCCTTCCTTCCTTCCTTCCTTCCTTCCTTCCTTCCTTCCTTCCTCCCTCCCTCCCTTTCTTCCTTGCAGGGTCTCACTATGCAGCTCAGACTCATAGTGATTCTCCTGATTTCTGCCTCCCTAGTGCTGGGATTATAGGCATGTGCCACTGCACCTGGACTCCATCACTGGCTCAGTACACCTGGGGGTGGGGCTGGCTCAGCATGCAGTGCCAGGGATCGAATCCTGGCCCCTGAACTTACCTAAACAAGCGCTTAGCCAGCTGAGCTATATTGCTGGCCCTTTTCCTTTCTTTCTTCAAATGCCCTGTCCAAAGAAAGAAAGAGTTTACTGTCCCATGCCACTGATTTCTAAAGTGAGGCTCAGGGGCAATAAGACCCTCCAAAAACTGTAGGTAGAGTATAGCAGAGCAGAATGTGAATGCATGTCTAAAGACAAGAGTACTCCAGGAGCCAAAGATGAGCATTTATTTATATTGGCTAAAGGGGAGGTTGCAGGCTGTGGTCCATTCCCTGTATCTGGGCTGAGAGTGTGCTAGCCTGTGGGTGACAGAGGAGGTCCCACTGCACTGTGGGTGAACAGCCATCCCCACTTCAGTCTATTTCTCTAAACATATCTGAGCCCTGGGCAGGACCAACTCCAGCTCAGCACAGTTGGGCCCACCTAGCCTACACTATCCCTTTGCCTGGATCCATGCTGCTGGGTGACATGGCCGGTTCTTCAGTAGCATCAGTATGTTGATCTTTTGCCTTCCCAGCTGCTCATGGCCCCAGGACCACTGGGAGGCTAGTGAGGGTATTCAGGGGCTCCAGTCCCTTCAGATGATGCCCAGCTGTTCTGAATCCAAGGGAAGAATTCTTGAGCTCTATTCTAGCACATAGTGACCCTGATCAAACTTCTGGGGCCCCCCCAAAGGGGCCACCTCAGTGATGCTGCTTAGAGCATCTGAGCTCAGGGAGGAATTTCCTATTTACTCACCTGAAGCAGAAGCTCTTAGTCTTGGAGTCTGCATTTTAATTAGCACTGTAGTAGAGTGCTTACTCATGGAAAAGCTGGAACCCAGGCTCAGCAAAGCTCTGCTTGCCATGCCCAGCATGGCTCTTTTACCCACTACACATTAGGATTTGGGGGACCATGTTAAAGGGAGCATGCAGGAATTTCAAGAGGCAGCCTCAGGAGTTTCAAGAGTTAGTGAACACCTAAGCATCCACTTGGGATCACAGGGAGCAAAATTAAAGTGGGCTGAATGTGGTGGGTGAGAAAAAGTGAAGGGAAGGTTAAGGCTTAAGCTTAGATCTTCAGAATGGGATGGGGCCACTGGCTGAAGAGGGAAAGGGTTGGGAGCTGCCAGGACAGGGTGGTGGGTGGAGCAGGATCAGAGATCCATACCGGTTGCTCTGTGCTTGGTGTTTAAACCTGCACAGAGAGGCTAGGTGATGGGGCATCCAGGGAAGAAGGCCAGGTAGGAGAAGGTGACTACACTGTTAGCACAGGAGGATGTTGAAGTGCTGCATGCGGATGGACTACTCTACTGCTGTGCTAGGATGGGAGGCCAACCAGGATGGTCAACTCAGCACCAGGAACAATTTAAAGGGATAGAGTTTAAAAGGGAAGACACTTTATTTGTAAGAAGGAAAAAGCAGAAGTCAGAAAACTGCCAGAAGTGAGGTGAGGATCCCCCGGGCCTTTGTCCTCAGCTTCCTCTTATCAGGTGATAAAGACCCTCCCAGGCCCCTACCTGGAATGTATCACAACCCTATTTGCTCTCTAGACTATCATATATGGATCCCAGGCCACAAGACCCTGGGTGTCACTGCTTACATCTACATTCCCAGGTGAGGTTTTCTTTCATTTATCTCTGCCCACCTGTTCTTATTAGGGCCTTACCTCTGGAATTGATAGGTTGGTTAGGAGGGACCTTACAGACAAGGCGAAGTGAGTGATTAAGTAAGGGTATGTGTGTATATCTAGTGCAGTAATATGGTGATCCTAGATATATATATATATATATATAATATATATATATATATATATATATATATTATATATGTTATATATATGTTATATATATGCTATATATGTGAGTTATATACATATATATACATATATATGTATATATATATATATATGGTTTTCCTTAAAGTGAGTCACCCTTCCCCCTTTTGTCTTCTTTACATTTTATTAGAGGTGGGGAGGGATCTACCTTGCTTTCAAGCAGCTGGCCCCCTTTGTAGTCTGTCAGCACCCCACTCTGATTCTTCTATGTAAGCCCCAGTGCCATTGGTACTTTTTAAAATCTGGGTATTTCTCTCTGTCTTTATACTTTTAATGGCTCCTTCCAGGAACATTTAGACTCTTCTATTCAGGGTTGGACAGATAGGCTAAGGAGGCCTTCATTCTGTTCTTTCCCTGTCTTCTGCAGGGCATCGATTTCCCTATAGAAGTCCCAGGGGTAGTTTGGGCAGAGCCATGATACGTGAGGTCTAGGTGACTCAGACCTCTAGTCTCTTCCATGTGAAGCTTATGGATCTTTGTCAAAACACATAAAACAAAAGCATAAGAAAGCATAGTAAAAAAAAAAAAAAGCATAGTAATAGTGCAATTGAAATAAAAATATAAACACGCAAATTTCTTGAAAAAGCTGTAGGGGGTTATCTAGTGGTGAAGTTGCTAATGTCCATAATTCCAAATCTACAGTGAGGGTTCTGCACTGTGACCCCCTGGGCTGAATATGAAGATGTCTGTGATTGCTACAGGCCCTGAAATCACATAGGACGGTTCTGGTCTGTGTCTAAGCTCGTGAGTGAAAGAAGTGTGAACTCTCAGTTATTAATAGTGGACAAAATCCTGAAATTTTTAAGTCATTCAAGTTCATGAACCCAATGCATTTTCCCCAGAACATAGGTGTCCAGGGATAGGAGGAATTAGGGACAGAGACCTCTGCAAGTGCTTCTGCTGGCCATGCCACTGGTGGCTTCATAGCACAGAATAAGAAATGTCCTTAGAGTGTGTTGACAAACAGGGCCCTGACAAGGGGTGTGAAAAGAGCCAGGAGTGGGAATTCCTGTGGGTGGAGAGATATTTTGGGGAACAAATACAAGAATTCAAAACCACAGCTAGTGTTTAAGCTTTTGTGTCAGCATGAAGTGCTCCACAGCTATATATTAGTGTGTTTAAGTTAGTGTGGGTGTGGAGGAGGGAACATGGAACTTGAGGCTGCAGGAAACATGGAAACTGGAGAGGTTGCTGGCTGGACTGTGGTTGTTTCCAGGTAGGAGCTGGGCTAGTGCATTTGTGCACTGGGAGGGACCAATAGGTGGCGATGACGCTGAGGAAGGAGGCTGAGATCTGAGGGCCAAAGGCTGGGGAAGCTCCAGCCCCTGCATTCTCCATGCTCAGGCTTCTCACCCTGCAGCCAGTGTCAGATGGAGCCAGAGGCTGTCGAAGGGCAGAGGCAGGGATGCCTGAGCCCCTGTGTCAGAGGCCTGGGTGGGCCTGGGTGGGCCTGGGAGCTTGTATTTCTAACCAGCTCCCAAGTGGTGCTAGTCTCGGCACCCATTTGGAAGAAAGCCCTGCTGTAATCAGCCTAGCACCACCAGGTGCACACTGGGGTACACAAGGACATGTGACCTGCAAAGGCAGAGGTGGGGGTAGAGGTCTGCCAGAGAGTCTAGGGAGAAGAGGAGATGAAGCAGGCAGCAGCCCCCGGGCCCCAGCTGTTCTCACTGCCTGTCCCTGGGGAGCTCTGCTTTTCCTAAGGACTTGGGAGCCACTCCATGACATCTTTGAAAACTGAGCAAGAGAGTGAGGGAAGGCATTATGGGCAAAGTAGAGAAGGTGCCCCGAGCCTACCACACAGGGCAGACAGGGTATTGAGGGGGGAGGTAGATGGGGCATTTTCTCTGAAGCAAGCTCAGAGCCTGAGGACTCACTGTTCACTTTACAACCTGAGTATGGCTTTAGCCCAACCCTGAGTTCTGGCTTGTAGGAAAGAGCAGCCCTGTGGGATGAACTATACCATGTGGGGTCCCAGGGCCCTCAGCCACCATGGCAACCCTGCTTGGCCGGCAGCCAAGGCTAGAGAGCATGCACAGGCATTTGTCCCTGCAAACTGTACAACAGAAAGATGCATGCCCAGCCCCTACTAGTTGCTCCAGGGATGACAGGGTGACAAGGGGAGAAGGGCTGACAGAGCCAGAGGTCAAGGGAGTCATTGGCCTGGCAGGTGATGGGGAGGTCAGGTAGAGGGGTGTTGTGAGTAGAGGGCTGACATTTGGAAAGACTGCTGAGTAGGAGATGGATTATAGGGGACAAGGCTGGGCCAGGAAGCCCTGTGAGGAGGCCAGTGCATTATACTTCCGGAGAGACAACAGAGGCTGGGGCCACAGAGGAGGCCACTGAGAAAAGTGGCCAGGGACCATGTGGATGGGGTAGGTGATGGCATTTGTGGATGGACAACATGTGGGCTCAAGGATAGTCCTATGGAGGCCTGGAACTGCTGTGGGCAGTGATAAGGGAAGGTGAAGGAAGCAGATCAGGTGGGACAGTTGAGTGAGTGAGTAGCAAGGGGCCCCAGGAGCTCATGACTTGGAGAGTGGCTCTGGGTCTGAAAGTGTCAGTGGTGACAGGCCTGTGGGGAGGCTGGTGACAGCTGATAGGCTCCTGCAGGGCTCACAGAGCCCCCTCCCTAACACTTGCTGTGCAGGTCCTGAACCAGGTGTTGTCCATGGAGCACCAGATGCTGGAGGCTTTGAGTACCACTGACAAGCAGGAGAAGGACATGCAGGAGCAGAGTAACAGACTGAGAGCCTTGTATGGCCGCAACAGGTGGGTGCTTGAGTCTGGTTTCCGTGAAGCAGGGGGTGAGCTACTTGGAACCATGCTCAGGAGCTGTCTGCACCTAGGCTGGGGCTGGGCCAGGGGTGGAAAGACTGTAACCAGAATTGGAGTCCAGAGGAGCTGGGAGCATAGTGCACAAAGAGCCCAGGCTGGGGCCGAACTGGGGACCAGACAGGCCCAGGAACTGTCCCACAGCACTGAGTGGGGACAGAGAAGTGGTGTGTTCTTGGGGCTCAGGCCACTTTGTTCTGCCTTTCTGTTTTCTTCCCTTGTTTGCCTTATTTTTATAAGCTTAACTGCTTCATCAACTGGTAGTTTACACACCATGCAATCCATGTACATTTTCATTGGATTTGCTGATCTGCAAAGAAATAAGCTGATCCAGTCCACCTGCTCCCCTTCCCTGAGGACACCACAGCAATCAGTTTCTAGTGTGAAAGTCAGAGTCACTTCATTATATGTAATACTGTGGTAGGTCTGTAGTTTAAAATAGTAGTGGGGTGTAGATAAGGCAGTGAAATCATATACCCCCATCTGATTTGATGTTGGATTCCAGATGAATGGAGAGAAAGCTGCAAGGTCAGAGTTCTGAGAGGCAAATCCTACTCAGTAAACAACCTTGCCAACAGGATGAGACATTACTGCTTGCACATGCTTGCTCCCAGCATTCAGGCAGCAAGAACTTGGGTGGATTTGGTCACTTGGAGTTGAATGGCTGTATAAAAATCCATGGAGATGGAAGACATCATCGATTAGCTCCTGATCCCTGAAGAAAGTAGAATTCTAGAGTTGCAGAGTGCCCAAGTTTTAATTATGAATTGAGGCCTACAGGAAGGTACTTATGCCCTGGGTGAATTTAGGGCCAAGTTTAAGAGAGAGTCTGCAAGCCTGGATCTAGAATAAATACTTGCCTCCTAGTCTTATCCCTCTGCCTCTGGGTTACTAGAACCAGATTCACTGTCTGATTTGTCTGATTCCTGGAATCTCAGCTGAGTGACCTCTGCCCTTCACTGTGCCTCAGTTCACATCATGCCTCCCTAGTCCATGCCTACTATGGACAGGGGCTGCAGTATGTGTGACCGCACACACGATGCTTCCCCATTCTGGGTCTCTAGCTTTGAGTGTCATTGAGGTGCTGGACAGTGAGTTTTTCCCTATCTCCCCTTCCATACAGTTACCTTGATCCTATAATGCGCATTGCGGAAGCACAGCAGGATTCCCAGCTGGTTGGCCTCCAAGATGTAAGGAAACAGATACAGCAGCTGCTGGACCTCCAGAACAGCACCCTCACCAGCATCCAGGACAGCTTGCAGGCTGTCAGCAGCACATCCGGCCTCCGGCATCAAAAGCAGCGCCACCTCCTAGAGACCCTGCGAGAGCTCATCCATCTAGCGGACCACGGCCCAGGTGATCAAGCTGGGAGTCTGGGGTGGGAGGCCGGGAACAAGGGCAGTAGCTCTGTTCAGCTGCCAGGGTTGCTTTGGCATTGTATCTCTCCTGAGAAAGGCCATACCCTGCTGGCCATCTGCACAACAGAAATAACAATGAGTAGTAATTATAATAATGACAGTGATGGTTCTAAGAGATGCCCATCCTGACTCTGACTCTTGATTCCACAGGTGCCTGGCTCCTCCCCCAGCCCACCTCATTCCTGGCCTCAGTTTCCCCATCTTTTCAATTGAAGTGATGTTGTTAACAATGACAGGAACAGCACATTTGGCTTCTAGGACCCACCCTCAGCCCCCCTTGTTTGGGCTAACCCTAAGAACACTTTGGCATCAGTTTCCCCATAGGATAAGGATACGACACTCAGTTCACCCCAAGCCCTGCTAGTGCTCTGCTCAAAGCCCTAGAGAGCCACAGAGAGGGCAGGAGGCCTCCCAGCCTGACCGGAGAAACCCTCCTCCTCAGCACTCACTGCTGCTCCTGCAGGTCACTTGGGGGCCAAGGCTTTCTGATTCCAACTTCAGTCACCCAGTGCACGAACGTTGACTGTGTACCCAAGGGAAACCAGGCCCAGCACTAGGTATGGGAGATCCAGCCATGCACAAAGCAGGCCACCCTGTTTCTTGAAAATGAACAAAGAATTCAAACCCCTAGGTGGGCCTCAGAGGGAGGGAGGAAACAGTTCTTTGCGAGCACCTCCTTTGTGCCAGATGCTCTGCTCGTCTTCCTGCCCCTGTGCTTCCCCATTCAGGACCTGCACACAGGAGGCGGGGAGCCCACCCTGTCCCTTCCCTCTCCTTGATCATCTCCAGCTGACTTTTGCTTGGTCCTTTTGCTGCCTCCACAGGTGCAGCTGTGCCGGGGCTCCAGGACTGTCAGGATATCCACAAGTTTGGGCTCAATGATGACAGTATCTATACCATCCTGGTTCCAAATGTGATAGAGCCCAAGAGGGTAAGGGGATCCTGACCTAGGGTGTCTGTGTGTCGGTGTATCAGTGGGGGCTGAGCCAAGGGCCTTCCAGATGGGCTGCCTTGGGGTTGGAATTTGTGTGGTATCTGAGGTACCAGTAAACTTGGGGATCTCTAAATTCTGGAGCACCTAGGCAGGGTCAGACCACGGGGCAACATGCAGAAGATCCCAAAGTAGAAGTGCCTTCTTCCAGAGAGGCCTCTTATTGGAATAGCAGGAAATATCTCTGTGCTGGTTAAGCTCATGCTTACTGATAGAACAAGGAAACCGCAATTCCAGGGACTCAATACAAGGGTTTATTTCCAGTGGAAGGTAGGAAGTGGGGCTCTGCTCCATGCAGGACATTATGACTGTGACCCTCTGAGACACCACCGTCCTCAGTGAGCACCTCCCAAGTTGGCTCTGAGGGGCAGTTTGGAAGAGATCCCTGTTCAGGCAGACCTGGGACAGTGAGAGGGGAAGAGAACAAGAGCAGCCGCCCATTGGTCCTGCTGTGTAGTCCTCTGCACTTTTCTTTTGCTTCTTCAGGGTGTATTAAGGAGAGGCTCTCTTGTCCCCAGAGTGTCTTTCACACTTCTCATACATCTACTAAACGACCCTCCTAGGAAAAAGATTTCAGTCCAAGTGCCCTCTGTTGACAAAAATTTCTATCTAGAATTTCACAATGCTTTGTTTCATTGAAATTACTTTTACAATCATCTGAATAAAAACAAGTGTTATTGCTTTTCCATTTATGGAAATATATCATATATATTTATGATATATCTGGGTTTATAAAAAATTTATCCAAGGGCTGGCTAGATAGCTCAGTGGATTAAAGCACCTGCTTAGGCAGACACAGGGACTGGGGTTCAATCTCCAGTGTGCTGTGCCCAGCCCCACCCCCAGAGTGTGCTGAGGCAATTCAGACTGGACGTGGTGGTGCACACCTGTAATCCCAGCACTTGGGAGGCTGAAAACAGTAGGATCACTATGAGTCTGATCTGTGTAGTAACACCCTGTACTAAATATATTTTTAAAAAAATTCAGGGCCAAGTGCCAAGTCACATTCCTGGAATACTGAACATGTACTGAACTGATAGAAAACTATTAAGAGCAACTGGAACAATAGTTAGCTTGAATTGTGTAGTTGTGATAGACATTAAGCTTTTTGAGAGAAAGGACTCCTTTTTTTGTTTCAACCATGTTAGCTTTCCCAGGGCTTTGAACAGAGCCTCACGTACATACTTGGCAAAGCATTGTGTCCTGAGGAACAGCAGTAACAGCATTTCCTGCTTCTGCAGAGTGGCTAAGCCCTTTATGCCCATCCTTGTTTAATCCTTCCAGCAACCTGCAGCATTAAGGAGTGAGAAGCTGCCATTCATTTTTCTCCTGTTATGTGCTGGGCTCTCTTTTAAACATTCACAGGACCAACCTCATTTAACTCTCGCAGTAATGAGGAGAAACTGAGGCACAAAGAGGTTAAAGTGTGAACACCCCATTTCACAAGTGAGGCCAGGCAGCTGTGGGAGAGCAGCGCTGGCCATCACTTTAGGAAAAGATGAGGACAGATGTCCATTGGAGCCAGGATCCTTTTCACGAGCTCGACCACCTTTTGCTCCGTGAGGGGTGGGGGTAGGGTCCCAGCCGAGTCGCCTTGTGCTGCCCTGGACCTGGCTTTTGGCTATGCCCAGAGGATTCCAGCTGCACCCCATTTGCCAGGTGTTATGTGTGATGGGCACCAATGGAGGAGATTGGACTGTTATCCAGCACCGTGAGAATGGCACAGTGAATTTCCACCGAAACTGGCAGGACTACAAGCAGGTAACTTAGCAACCTGGGAGGAGTCTTTGCAGCTCTGAAGCCTGGTGCTCAAGTGTTGGCGGGGGGAGTGGAGCTGGTCTTACCCTCGCCCCTGGAAAGAGAGCACACTCCTAAGCCACCTACCATCTAGCAGATCTGCCCAGTGGCCATGCATTTCCCTGTCCTCTGAAAAGGAACCTTTTTTTTTGAAATTTCTGACTTACTTCCTAGGAATAAAGTTTTGCTCTTATTTCAGTTTTTGGAAAAAATATACATTGCTAAGCTTACTTTTTTTCATGTACAAAGGAGGCAATCAAAGAGAAATAGCATCCACACCCCAGGCCACGTTGCTTAAACGAATTGCTCTCCCATTTTAGGCATCTGTGCCCACACCTGCAGGTACAGTTCGCTAATATGAAATCACCAGTTCAAAGAGCTTGTGCCTTTTATAAGATGAGTTACACTGTCTCATCGCTTTCTAGTTTTTCTAATTAAATTTTCAGTCAAGCATATGTAGCAAGTTGACATGAACATACTTAATCTTCTGAAGAGTAAAAAAAATAGGAAAAGTTACCTCCAAGGCAACACAGCAATCCATGATCTGCGTCTGCTTGCTATTCCATTTGATAAACAAACATTAACAGCAAATTAAGTCATTAGTGTTCTTGAACCAATTGAGATCTTAAAAAAAAAAAAAACATCAAAATGATAAAGGCAATTCAGGGGTTCTTATGCAAAAATACACAAAAGAAGGCTGAATGTCAGCCCTTAGCTAATAAGTGATGCCTCATCCCACCCATGGGGAGCGGGGCTCAGCGTGCCCTGTCCTTGGTGCTGAACGAACTTTCTGCTGGAGCTTCGGATTCTTGCACCAGGACACTATTGACGAGACACTCCATGTGCTCATAGGTTTTTATACATTTTTATGTTGCTGAGGATTTGCATTTTATTCCTTGTCCTGAAACAAGTCTACACTACATTTCATTGCCTGGTAAAAGTATTTATTTATCTATTTTTTGGTTTTTTGTTTGTTTGTTTAACCTCCTTACTTATGCACGTAAGTGCACAAATATGAAATGTATGGCTCAATAATTCCTCGTGTGTTAACCCATGTTACTCACTCAGACACAGAAATGCAAATCTTCCAGCACTTGAAGAACCCTCCTTGTGCCCCCCTCCACCCAGCAGCCCCTCAAATGTAGTTGCTATTCTGGTTTCTATCAACAAAGATAAATTTTCTCTGTTCCTGAGCTTCCAAGCAACCTGATTTAAGTTATTTGTAATTTTTTTTTCGGAACTGGGAATTGAACTCCAATCCTTGCACTTGCCAGGCAAGTGCTTATTCTACTGAGCCATCTCCCCAACCCTCAGTTATTTGTAAATAGGATTTTACATTTACAAATACGTTACTCTTTTTCCTCTGGGAGATGGTGGTCTCTCCCTAAGACTCCTTATGTTGATTATTAGAAATAGCAGTTTGGGATAAGTGGCCTCAGAGGATTACCCAACCTATCTGCCTGCCCAAGGACACAACCTCCCTCTTGGCACTCAGCCCACTCTATCTTCCCCACACCATAGGGCTTTGGAGACCTATCTGGAGAGCACTGGCTGGGAAATGAGGTGGTGCACCAGCTTAGCAGCAGCAAAAACTACTCTCTGCGTGTGGAATTGGAAGACTGGGATGGCAATATGTTCTACGCCAACTTCGAACATTTCCAGCTGGGCAGTGAGGAGCAGTTTTACAGGTGGGTTTAGTGGGTGATCTAGGGTCCCATGCCAGTGACTGAAGAGTTGGTGAACAGGTCAGTGCCTGGGTGTCTCCTTTTTCTATCATATGTCCCCAATTTGGGCCCTCTCCACAGGATCTGGAGCCAGGTGGTTATCATTCAAGACACCTTGACCACTGGGTGGGTTGCAGAGAATGTCACTGATGTCACCATCCCCAGAGTAGGAAGGACATTCCAAAGACAACCACACCAATTCAGTCATTGGCACAGACCCAAGAGGGAGGAGTGTCTTCTCTAGTCTGTTCCTTGCCCTGTGGTGAGCTGCAAATGTCCTCAGGCTGGGAGGCCGGAGACTGACACTTTTTGGCAGTGTAGAAGCTCTCATTTGGGTAAATCCAGATCAAGTTGCTCTGAATCTCAGTGTATCCAAAGCAGAAGCAGAATGGCCTTGGATATGAGGATACTACAAAATCTTCACATTTCTCTACTCCTTCCTCAGTCTGGTTACTGATATCTTTAGGAAAAGAAGTGAGAAATTCCTAAAATCCTATTGTGCCCAAAAACCCCATTTAACCCCTCCCATAACACTTTCAGATGGGTTGTTACTATGCCTACTTTAGTAAATTGAAAACTGAGATATCTAAGTCTCTTGCCAAAAGTACATAGGTGGTCTGGACTTGAACTCAGGTCTCCCTGTCCCTCGAATTCAATATACATAATGCAACTATGGGAATCTCTCAGTGTCATGTCTGTTCTCCCATCTTCTTATCAAATGGTCTGCTTTTCCCAGTGAGGTGAATCTGACACCTCTCCTTAAAGGACCCTCCTCAACTAGATCACCTTCCTCCTGAACTGCTACAACAACCTGGTGGTTCCTACTCAAGTCATAAAACACAGACTGCAATTCTAATGGCAGCCCTTTCTCCCTGAGTGACCTGAGAAAGTCTCTCCCAATTCTCATCTGTAAAATGGTTCTCTAGGCTGGGGCTTGAAAGACGTGTCATTCAGAGAGCATTAGTGCAGTGAACACAGTGCCTGCCCACAGTGACCACCCAGAAAATAGTGTCACAACTGCCGACCCCGTGGCAGTCCTCCTGGCCTCTGGGAGCCATGGCCTGCTTGTACTGAACCCATTCTTAGGCCTGTCATGTTAAACACGTAGGAGGATGTGGAGGCAGCCTGCCAAATGTTTCCCACAAGTAGCCACTAAGTCTCCTCTCCTTGACCTAATTCTTGGGCAACAGCTTCTGTGGTACTAAGCCAGAAGCTGCCATTCACATGCATTAGGGCAGAAATGCCAGAAAAAATATCGCATTCCACTCAAGAACACAGGCTTTGGAGCCAGGCTGCCCAAGGATCAAGACCATCTCATCACTTATTTGTAACATACCCTTAAAATAGCTACTTGATCTCTCTGTACTTCAGTTTCCCCATCTATAAAATGTAATGTCTGCATTATAAATGAGATAATCTGGAGTAAGCCACTTAGATTACAGCAAATGTTAAGTAAGAATTGGAGATGTACAAATGATATCATCAAAAACATAAATATCACATTTCTGCCTCAATGCATAAAGTACAATCTCCATGCAAACATATGTATATGTGTTAAATTCGGAAGCTCCTATCCTGACTGCATGTGTGAATTGCATGGGCTTTCAGTGGCTTTTTATCCGAGACTCAGAGAGCTGCCTAGTTCCAGGCAGCTATGTCTGGGCTTGAAATGGCTCTCATCGCCTAGTGATCTGCAGATCCTCAAGACGCAGGATATGGAACACTTGCCCTGTGCTAACAGGTGCTGGCTTCATCATCTGTGGCAGAGTAAGACCTTGTCCCCATATAATCAAAATTGCTCTGGTATGGAATGATGGTTGTGGGGTGAATCATTTCTGTAGTTGACCCAGATCCCCAAAGGGACAGTGGTTGCAAATGGGATGTCCTAGGGTCCCAGGGATGCTGTGCCCTTGGAAAGACTCTCAGCAAGAAGAGATGACTGTTAAGAGTAGACTCTTCTTATACAGTAAGCAGAGAGGAGGGGCACTGCAGGGAGTGGGCATGGCTTGAAAGAATGCAGAGGCAGCCTCCAGCTGATCCATCCCAATCTTAAGCATGAGGAAGAGGGTGCTTGGATCATAGAGTAGCTGCTTATTGAAGAAAATCCTGGCAGACAAGGAGCAAAGACAAATAGATGCTGGGACCCAGGCTTTACACTCCAGGATCTAGAGCACCTTGGGGTGGAAGAGTCTCATAGGGAAACTCAGTCACGACTGGGTGTCGGGGTAAAGGGGACATGGCAATGTAGACATGGCAATGTAGAGCTCCTGTTACCTGGCATAGGGGCATGAAGAGCCTGCAGAGAAAGTGGTCTTATAAAATGGTATCACCATATTGTAGAATTCAAGAGATCAGAGAGATCAAAGGAAAAACAGGAGGGAGGATTTTATTTCAAGGATTTAGGCACATAGCAGCTCAGTTGCTTGGCCTTCTGGTGTCCCAAATGGCTGAGCATTGGAGAAAGACAAGGTCTAGCTTTGTATTTTTGGCCCAGGGGGTGGGCCTTCAGTGTAGAATTTGTGGGTAAACAGCAGAACAAAGACAGTTTGTTGTGCTATGCTGGCCCTGTCCCCCGGGGCATCCTGAGATGGTGAATGAGACTTGGCATGGTGGCATGCTCTTGTAATCCCAGTGCTTGAGAGGCTCTAAAAGGAGGATCACTACAAGTCTGATCTGTGTAGTGAGACCCTGTAGACCCTGTACTAAATACATAAAAAAGACAGTTTGTCAAGCTGTGCAGGTTTTGTGTCTTGGTGGCTCTGCACAGATGTAACAGGACATTGTGGCAATAGGAGTTTATAAAATTTTACTTACACGGACAAAAGTTACTGCTTAGATCTGTACTGGGACACAGGTGCAGTTGCAGGAAGGTTTGGGAAACTTGACCTTTTCTTTTAAGTCCTGCTTTATCCAGCCACACAAAGACCAAGATCGCTGTCAACATTTCTGTGGTTAATGCATGCACAGGTGAAGAGACTGAGGCATGGAGAGGTGAAGGTGTCCTCCCACAGCTATTCAGCCACAGCGTGGCAGAGCTCGGGTCTGAATCCAAGTTGATGGCATTGGTAACAGGCTCCCTTGGCTGTGCTTGCTAGGAATTCAGATCTGACAAGGGAGCTGCCTGCTGATGTACAGGTCAAGGGGCTGGGAGTGCCTTGGCTGTAGGTCCGTGTGACCTGGTGCCCTCAGGAAGGGCTTGCTGGAAGATGCAAGTGGACTTAGGAGTTATATTGGGGTAGGGTACAAGATGATGAGCAAGCAACAAAATGCACATGGGTCCCAAATCAGGCCGTACTGGGGTAGAATCTGCCTCTGACCCTCCCTGGTCTTGAGAACTTCAGCAGATGCTTGGGCTCTCTGGATCTCGTCTCCTTCTCTGGAAAGGATGTCATGAGGCTTAGATGAAAACAAATTAACCTTTCTCTGAGATAAAGGCTCAGAAACTGTCAGCTGTTGCCCTCATTGTGGTCATTGTGACCGCTCTCCAAGACCCAGTTGGTGAGATGAGGAGGGCACAAAAAACAGCAGGTGCTTTCTTTCTGAAAGGCAGAAGCAGGGGAGGAGTCTGAGGAAAATGGCCCAGGAGCCACGCCCAGGCTGAGGCTCTCTTTCAGGGAGCAATAGGAGGGAACCCTAGCCTTGGCAAAGCTGCTGAGGGAGGCCCTTCCTTAACATGGCCCTTCCCAGCCTGACTCCACCCTCACCTATCTCAACCTCCATCTGGCCTCTAGGATTTTTCTAGACAAGTACAGTGGTGCAGCATCTTTTGGAGAACACCAGATCCTGAAAAGCAACAACTTCAGCACCATCGATGCAGACCATGACAATTGTGCCTGCAATTGTGCAGAGGCGCTGAGTGGAGGTGAGTTAGGGTCAGCTGTGTCTTTTCTTAAAGGCCCTAAAGTTCCCTTCAGGCCACCTCCCCTCCTAGCTTTGGCATTGAAGAAAATCCAGGGCACAGCTCCCCCCACCTCTGGCTCAGGCAGTGCTCCTGGGATGACACAGAAGTCTGAGAGTGGGAGATGGGATGAGTCCGAGTCAGAGCAGAAAGGACTGAGGAGAGACCTGAACCACAGACACAGGGACAGATGAGGCAGAGAGGCAGAGGCTAATAGGAATGAGAGCAGTGAAGACAGATTGGGCAGGGGAGGCACAGGGCAAGTTGGAGAGGAAGGCCTGCCTGGACACAGCCAAGAGAGGCCTGAGTACATGGAACAGTGACCTAGGAGAGACAGAGTGACACAGGTCAGACACAGATGGCCAGCAGGGAAAGATGTCCTCTGCTGAGAGAAGAACACAGTGTGACACATGCCCAGAGGCCACTAAGAGGGAGAGACTCACATAGAGACAGAGAGAAGCCACCAGATACCAATAGAAAGGGACATGCACAAGAAAGGGATTTAGAAGAATGGGAGGTCAGTGAGGGTGGGACAGACTCTGGCAAGGAGGGGCAGGGAGGTCTGTAGGGGTGGCCAGAGCTCCTACTGCCCCTAGACAGTTGGGCTGAGGTGACGGTCACTACTTTCTACTTATCTGTTTACCCAAGTAGCTCCTGAAGGATCAACAGCCCTGCTCATCTGAGCCCCTCTCTTCCACAGGGTGGTGGTTTGACAACTGTGGTCCCTCCAATCTCAATGGCATCTACTACCCAGCCGGAGAACACTTGCACAAGGTTAATGGTGTCCGCTGGCACCACTCCTTGGAGGACCCCACATACTCACTTCGCTCATCCCGCATGATGATCCGGCCCTTATCCAGCTAGTGAGCATGGTGTGGAGGCCAATCAGTGTTGTCTATCTGTATAATAAAACCAGAAATAGCATCTACATCATGCAGGTTCCTGCAGGTCAAGAAGACTGTGGATGTGGCCACCCCAGGGTGGCTAGCTATGTTCTTAGCTAGTGATAATGGCCCTACATCAGATAATGTTAGTTTCCTATTGTGTAAAACATTCAAGTCTGATGTCACACATGGCTCCAACTGACCTGACTCATTAAAGAATATCATGTAGATTAAAATAATGATGCTGTGGATGGACTCTGTGGTTGTGGCATACTAACCCACTTTCTCTGAACCTCTGTTCACTCCTGTATGAATGCAGTCCTCACAGGATGGCAAGGATGATAGATGATATGGTGTACGTGTGTGTGTGTGTGTGTGTGTGTGTGTGTGTGTGTGTGCATGCACACACATGTGTGATATTTGACAGCTGATTGGAGGTAAAACTGTGGGGTCTGATATCTCTCCCACTGCACAGAACAAGCTGAAAAATCCCAGGCAGATGCCTCTTCTCCTGCATCTCTCACTGATTTCCTCCTCATGTTCAGCAGGTAGAGGGGCAGATAAGTAAAATAGTGTTGCTCAAGGAGAGGATGCTGTGTCTTTTCCCCTGCCCTTCTAGTCCCCTCCAGAAATTCAAAGCCCCTGTGAGGGAGCTGAGAAGGCAGCTTGTCCTGCTGAAGACCCTGCTGGAAATCTTCCTTAATTTGCATCAGCCCAGGGCTCCTGTGTGCTGGGGAGGCAGACAGGAGGGGATGAAGAGCTGCAAAGTGTGCAGGTGCCCCTACGTGAGCAATGTAAGGAAGTCTGCTCAGGTTTAACTTGCAAGGCCAGTCTTGGTAGAACACATTCTGAGACTCAGAAGCCTTCATCTCAAATCATGATAGCACAAAATAAGTACCCTTTGTTCATTTGACACACAGGACACATCCAATACGTGTCAGGCACTGTGCTTACATTGGAGGATAAGACAGTATCGTGGGGAGGTTTGTGTTTCCATGTATCTTTCTAAAATGTTCCTACAGTGATGGGATTTTTCTTTTAGCTTTGTTTAGTAAAACAAGCAAATGTAAGGGAGAGGTTTTAGCTTCTTGGTTTTACATGAAGTCTAGAAAAGATCCTGGCACATAGCCAGTGTTTGTGAAACACTAGAAGAAGGAAGGGAGGGAAGTCGATACATGGAAGGATGCCACTGCTCTTTTCTAAAGTTAGAGATGTGATGTGAGGCCTGACTGAGGCCATGAGAATGCAGAAAAGAGAGACAGAGCAGTTAGCATAACCTAGAAGCACTAGACAGTGCCCTAGCCAACTACTTTGGGAAGGTAATAAGAGCTGCAGGGGTGCAGGGCAGGTTTGACAAGGCCACCTGCTCACCAAGACCAGGGCTGAAAGATGTTACTTAAGATGCACCGTGTGTGGGCCCACATGAATGCTATCTCAGGACAGGGCGATTTTTCCCAGCATGCTGAATCTTCATTCTACAATCTGTGCAGCAGCTCTAGGGTTCCCTTGGGGGCTGGGGTGTCCTTTGAGGACACCTTTAGTGTCCTCAGTGAAATTGTCTGGGTAGGGCATGGTGATTCCTGAACACTTTCCTCAGTGTTAAGATATTCACAAAGCACTGGTCTTGGACACCCCCACCCCATCCACCAGTGTTATCATTTCTGTGACTGCAGTTCACCCATTGGCTGTGAGCCCCACAGGAGCAAAGGCTCTATCTCATTCACTCCATGCTGCATGCTTTGCCTGACCCTGCAGACGCTCCTGAGCAAATGTTCAAGGGCATAATAAGCCGAATGACACAGTCCCTTCTCTTTCTAATACTGGGTGACACCAGACAGCTTTTGTACCTCCTTGACTCTGGGTGTCCTCTGGTGCAAAGGAGTACCCCACCCAGGCCAGGTGTCCCTGTCTACACATTCAGCTTCCAGGAAACACCACTTGGTTTTTCTGTAACTGAACATAATTTGAACTCCTATTCTAGATCTCCTTGTCATCTGAGTACCGCCTGGCTCTTTGATGGTGGGGTTCTGTCCCAACATCCCAGAGATTACACAGTGAGAATACAGTTGAGGGTACCTAGGTCTCCATAGACCTCACTTTAGGCACATCTGTTACTTGAAGACCCAATGTCTTTTGTCATCAGGAAGCATCACAAAGATCCAGCACCCTAAGGAAGAGTACCACACTTTCCTCCTGCACCCATGAATCTCTGTGTAGGCACTGCTGGGTTGGTGTGGCTTTATGTTGTCTTTTCCTAAGATATCTCAGTCACCTAATTCTGCCATAGCTCCAGCTAGGGTAACTTCACTCCTTCTGGAGGGGAAGGGAGCAGCAAGTGTTTGGACATGGGGAAGGCTGTGCCTATGCTTATCTTGTGGACCCATGAACACATATAGCTGCAAAGGAGCCAGGACACACAATCTTTCCTTGTAGACAGTGTGAATTCTACAAATCAGCTTTATGACCAGCAGAAGAATGCACCTGGGAGAGGACAGCTCAGCCCAGTGTGTGGGTCTCCAGTGTTCTCAGAAACCCCTCTGATGTGTGCAAAATGTTTTGCCTCCCCCTGCTCATGGCCTCAGTTCAGGGAAGGGGGCTGAGGGAAAAGAAGAAGAAGAAGAAGAAGAAGAAGAAGAATTCAGTTCATTCTAGGCCACCATAGAAGCTAACCTTTTGTTCTTTCAATGTAGTTTTTTAGAGTATTTTAAATAAAATGATTAACAAGTCTTCAGAAGACACAAAGAAAAACCAACAGCTAAACAAAATGATTTAAAATATGAATAAGCAGTGTAGAAAAATTAGAGCCCATAAAATGATCAAAATAGAAGTGTAGGAAAACTTGTTTGCTGAAAATATTAGCATGAAAAGGAATTCAAGTACTTTGAGACAGCACACACATAAACAAACAAACAACTATGGCTTCTGGGAACATGCAAGGATGATTAGCTTTTCTAAAAAGCATAAAGGTAAAAGAATTTGCTTTGAGAGGAGATCCCAGGGAAACATGTTCCAGAAAGGAACTGACTTATTTTCTAAGATTTAGTTTAGAGATTTAGGATTCTGGAACCCCCAGCAAGATGGTAAAGGGCCCCAGCTACTACTCTGCCCTTCAGCAGACCATGGCATCGCCCATGTGGTACTGGTTTCATATGCATGCACAACACAAGAGTTGTGGGATCAGAAAAGCTTTACCCAGATTTCAGAAGAACATCTGAGGAGTCAGACTACATGCCCCCAAGGTGGCAGAGCATGAAGCACTGAGGCTGAAGCCTGAACTGCCCTGGGGAGCCCAGTGTGTTGGAAAATCCAGGAACTTTGAAGGTCTGAGGAAAACCACAAGAATTGAGCAAGGCAGCCAAAAAGATAGGCCTTTAGGACTATGAGTACTTTTTCTCCTCAGTTTTATATCCTAGGTGCAAGTTCCAGAGCAATAAAAAGCAATCCCTGTTTCAACTTGTACTAGATGTGGGTAGGAGCCCCTGATGATAGCTACACTGAGAAGTAGACCATTACTCAGAGCCTAGCAGGATGACAAGTGTCTCACCTCATCCCCAAGAGCATGTGCCCATAGACACTCAAGAATATGAGTGACAATCAAAATAAGTGAATATTTACATAAAAATATATTAAAAGACCCTTTGCCATTAACCCCTTCAAAATACTTCTCACAGTCTTTGAACACATTTATCACATCATTCTTGCCACATTATGAAAAAGTTCTAGAAGTCCTTTTTCATGAGTATTTTCATGAGTTATGATCAGAAATATGATGAGGCTTTCAAAGCAAGCGACAGCCCTACAGCCTGCACAGCTGAACATCTGCTAGCACCAAGGAAGCTCTTGCTCCTCCTTGGCACAGGAGAGCAGAGGTGAGGACTAACTGGCCAGCCTGATTTTGGATGAGAACAACACTGTGGGAGACACAATGACCCAGAGAGCTAGCACACCCAGAGACAACGTAAGGACCTGGTCAGCAGCTTCAGGATTCCAGTGTTGCCCTCCCAAAATCATTGAGTGAGAGACAACATGGGAGACACCTGTGGAGAGAAAGTGGGCCAGACCGGTGCCCTGAGAAAATGAAGGCAAGATGGGATGACACTGACCCTGAGCTCTGTAGGGAACCACTAGACCTCACAGGTATCAACATTAACTCCAACAGTTCACTTGAGCATCCATAGCAAGCCTACATTCAGCAGAGAGCTGATTCCTTTCTCCTTCTATTAATACAAATGAGGGCATTATCTTGCTTAGATGGTTATCATAACCTAGGGAATTGACATATGGTCCTCTGGTGCACGGAGTATGGCCAACTCCACAAACTCACTGACTATAAACCTAGCGGAAAGGAACTTACTAAGGCCAGAGAGGGACCCACATGCTGAGCTTAATCTTGATGATTGCCCTGCTCAACACATCCCAGCTGAGAGGAAATGATGAGGTTTCTCAGGAATAGGATGAAGAACATGGAATGGGGATCAGAATCACTCACTAGCACACAAGAGAGTTTTCATTTCACTGTGACCCCTGCTCCACAGACAGGGAGGATGTTAAGAGAGCTGCAGCTGAGACCAAGCTAACCCACAGGTTGGTTCTTATCACCTGTTATTCTACCTTCTGGGGACCCTTCTGCTGTGCTGTGGGACTCTGGGAAGGTACCCCTGTGAGATTTGATGTCATGCTCACCAGACAGGAGCAGAAAGTGGCAGGAGAATCATGTCTGAGGCTCCAGAAGACCCAGGGCACTGCAGGGACAGAGGTGGTAACAGAATAGGTTAGTGATCCACGTGATGAAAAATACTCCCCCCACTCCAAGTCAGTCATACTGTACCCCCCATCCCACATTCATACTCTACCTGGAAAATGGGGATTGCCATTGTTGCAGGCTGGTCTCATCCACATGCTCCCCAGATCCCCCGGCACAGCTACAGCTCTGTTTGCTTGACCAAGCCACCAGATTTTCTTTGACAAATGTTTGTGCCCCTGAAATGCTCTATGTTTTTTAAGATGCCAACTTTTTCTAATAAAGGGGAAGAAGCTTTCAAACGCATCTTGGGCATCAAGAGAGCATTACAAAATCATGATGCTGATGAGTTTAGAGTAATGAAATCTAAGGTGTCATTGGTATGCTTTCTGCTGGAACATTCTGCAGACAGGGCTTAGGGTGACCAAGTGGAGACCAGGTAGAGTTTCCCCTGGGAGGTGATGAAGAAAGAGAGGCATCTTTAGTCTAATCCAGGTTGCTCAAGAGGTTTGTTGTTCTTGGCTCCGATGTATAAGATGTGTACTATGAAATTCTTGTGGCCTCTAGGTCTATGAACATATCAAAAGATAAAGCCTCACACATAGAATATCAAATGAATGCATATTTAGCAGCTTTAGGTGTTTTAGTCCTCAAGAAGGCTATTTGCAGTGATCAGAGCCATGACTCACAAGTCTCTAGGAAAAATTTTGCCAATCCTTGCTTTAGAATGTGGTTTGCGCTTTCAAACTTTCAGGAGCAATGAGCCTTCTATGCTGAATGGAGAATGTGTGTTATTCCTAAAGTCTTCACCTCATTCTCTGTTATTTGAGAAGAAAAAGAAGGACAACTGACTCTCTGAAGGGATCGGGGTAGTCCAAGCCAGGGGATCATTTCTTTGAGTAACTCTGACTACTTCTGTAGTTTTTTTGGAGGAGAAGAGAAGCAAAGGCATGAAAGCATCCTACAAAGGTGTCAGGACCAAAATTTGTCTGAATTCCTCCCATGGTGGCATGTGGTCAAAGTCTAATTGATAGTTGTCTAATTGATAGTTACCTTTCTCATTGCTGAGACAAAATGCCCAACACCCACAAGTTAAAAGAAGAAGGTTTGTTTCAGTTCAGACTTTGTCTAGGTTTCAGTTCATAGTTGGCCTGCTCCAAGGCAGGGAAGACAGCAGAGGGGCATCATAGAGAAGAATCAGCCCATGGCATGGCAGGGCTAGGGAAAACACAACAGGCAGCAAGCCTGCCTGCCCTCCTTCTTAACCCTTCTAGGTCACCCACATTTGGGCGGTGCCACTCACATCAACAGTAAGCTTTCGTGTTATCCACATACAGAACTGACCAATCAGTGGACTAACTCAGTAATCCCACACCCTTAATTTGGACACCATACATTTAATCCCAGAAACAAGCATTCTAGATCCAACCACCTCTAAAAAGCCACACCCATTGCCTCATGAGTCTTTTCAGGAACATCTAGATATAAGCCATAATAAGCCTTCTCCAGGGTATATCCCTTTCACCTACACAGTTGCTAAGAAAACAGGTGGTCTGGGCTCACCCTGGTTAATGTAGGCTTTGATATTAGTATAAATTTATGTATTTAGATTCAGCAAAAACTGTTCATTCCCAAAAAGAAACTAAGCTGTTTGGCAGTAGGAGGTTTGAGATTATAGATATCCTAAATCTGAACCCTGGAGAGCTGTCATTTTCTGGTTTTGAAAACATGTCCAAATACTGGACTCTTTGAAGGGATATTTGAGCTTTTTCTTTTTTATACTTTATGTCTTTTCTTAGCTAGAAAGTTGAGCATTTGGATAATACTATAATTAACTTCTAAATTGAGCCACAGATTAGATTATCATCTACATATCTTAAGGACATACCTCTGTTTAAATTATAGATTCTAAAGGAAATAAGTCTTTTTCCATTGATAGAGCAAAACGATGGGATTATCTCTACGGTGCTGTGGGAGAACTGTTCAACCATATTCCTGTTTTTCCTTTGAAATGGCATTTTAACATTCAAAGGCAAACAGGAACTGGGTATATGAATGGAGGGAACAGAAAACAATATCTTTGAAGTTCAAGACTGAGAACAAATTTGGAAGAATATTATACAGGGTCTGCTACTAGAAGGTGAATTTGGTTTATAGCCTCATACATGATGCAGAATTCTTGGGCTATCTAATCTTGTCCTGAAGGTTTTAAGGAAGAACAAGAGTGATGCAAGAGGATTAGCATAAGTACAAAATGCCAGGTTTGAGAAATCTGTCTAGTGAGGCTTGAGGCCTTACAAGCCTCTTCTTTGAATTCAATTGGGAAATTCACTGAAATTTTTTTTTTCAGTGTAATCACTACTGATATAGCTGAATTTGTCCTTTCATGTATTTCACTAGGCAGCAAGCTCACCCAGGGGTTAATTAGGTCAGAGACCTCCCAACAGGTAAAATAAGCTTTGGCCTTTGCCATAATTGTAGCACAAATTACTAGAAGTCTCTTTGAGTAAAGGAGTTAGGATGCTATGAGACATATAAAAATCATGATTAAATATTTGACCTTCAAGTCCATAGGTCCAAACAGATGCAGAGAAACTCGGACAGGCTCCAATTGGTCACTGTTGTGGCCATAGATCAAGAGAAGGGTTTTCTAGCAAAGGAAACTAACACGCTTATCTTAACGGGGGGGGGGGGAGGGTGTGTTTCAGTGGTGTCCAGGGCCACCCTGGCTTCCTTGTCAATGGAGATGTCCATGAATGGGCCCATTGTGGTTTGCCCCAGACCCATTTCTTTCCCTTCATCAGAGTGGGAAATGAGGGTTTGGGGTGGGCTAGCACCACTCTGGGTTAGGGGGATACTCAATGTACAGTGTCATGATTTAAGACCATGTGCTGTCTGACACAAGGAGCTGGACATATGCAATGTCCTAGAAAGGCCATGGGCCCAGTGTCCAGTGTTCTTAAATTTGAAAAGGAACTATTTCCTTCACTGGCTCTGAATTTTCTCTTGGATGACTTAAGTGTTTTTAAAGGATTACCAGTCACAACAAACAACTTTGTTTTCTTGATTCTTCTCCTCTTTATAATCATCTGGATCACAATTGTTGAACACAGAAAGGGCTGTGTTCTGCAAGTGGATCATATGCATCTTGGAAAATGTCTGAAGTTTTCTGAAGTTACACCAAATATCTGGGGCTAACTGACTAATGAAATATCCCACTAGTGTTCCTTCCTGGAAGATGGCACTATATTTGCACATATACAGAAATCCTCTGCTGATAAGCTACAAAAGACAGTGGGATTTTCCTCTTTATTCTTTTATTGACACAAGAATAATCATTATTTTAGACTTCATCTTTAGTTCATATAGCTCCTGCGTGATTCTGTGGAAAGTACAGTATCTTCTCCAGGGTGATTCCCTTTTTGTAGCACTTTGCTCATCTGTGTACCTCTAGCTTTTTCTAGGAGTCTTTATTTTTCATCTGGGCTACAGCAAGTGGAAAAAACAAACTAGATGGCTTATCACAAGAAGTCAAAAGCAAGGGTCAGATTTTGAAATCCACCTGCAAACCAACTAGGGTCTTCTGAAAACTGGTCATACAGTTGTTTGCATTGTTGCATATCTGCCATGTTAAAAGGAGTGCTTGAGACTTTTCTAGGAAAGTGGATGTGTCTTGAGTCCATATTGCACTGTTTCTCTGCTGTGAGAAAAGTGTAAATAAGGATGAAAATGTACAATCAGTACTGTGAAAAGGAGGAAAATGTTTAAATGCAGAGGGGCAAAGGAAAGAAGGGAAAAGCAAGAAAAAAATGAGAACAGAACAAAAACATGGAAACAAAGCATTTTGAAATGGGAGGGGAAGAGGGGTTGAAGGGAGGATAAGGGAGTGGAGGCACTTTTACAAATTGTCCATGATGGCTAAGATCATTATGAATATCTAAAATAAACCAATAAAATCTGATTGAAAAGTTGAAAAAAAAATAAATGGAATTCAGACTCAAGTACTGCCATCCTGTCCTGAGACCTCTCTCAACAGCAAAGCATTGGAAGTGTAAGAAACTCCATTCTGAGTATGTCTCATAGAGCTGAAAGCTATCAATGGAACGAGAGAAGAGGGCTGTGAAATACTTGACCTCTCCAGGGAGCTATCCTCTGAGAGAGTTTCTGAACAATTTGAAGAGCATAGAATGGATTTCCTAGGATGGGGATTATACAGCAGAGGTGCAGGAGACCTTCCAGTGTGGTTGTGTTCATAGAACAGCTAGGGAAGACTCACTTCCCATGAGCACCAGGTGGGGGTCTGAGGACAAGATCCCAGTGACACCATTCCCCTGTTTGGGAACCACTTATGCATTACATTATTTGGCCATTCACAGAGAGGTTGTTTGTTCTGAAAAGTCATAATACCTGAATCTAATGGATTCCAGCCCACTTTCCTTCCTTTTGCAGAAAAGATCTAATGGAAGAATTATATTAGGTTTCAAGTGGTCAATCTACATCTATCTCTCATTATTTTTAATTCATACTGGACACAAACAGCATTGCAGTATGGGGAAAGTTGTTTTTCTCTTTTTTTCTCAAAATTTTAAGAGTAAACCTAATTCCAACAAGGAAACAGCTCAATAATGAGATTGGTGTGATCTGGAAAGTATTTCCATAGCATATAGTGAGGCTTGTGGAGGAAAGAGACAGAGACAGTGACAAGGACAAAGAGAGAGAGATTTGGGGACTTTGAAAGCTTTGAGATGATTCTTTTTCAAATTAATTTTATTGAGAAACAAATAGCAGTGAGAAAGATCCAGCCCAGGCCCAGCAAGTGTGTGAGAAAACTTCCAGCTTCCCTGCACCCACAGGACCTCTCCAGACCAAAACTCAGGAACATAGCAAGAGTGAGACCATCTACCGCACCCTAGGAACCCCTCCATCCCTCCGGAGCCCCCACCACCAAGCCCGATGAGTGAGAAATTCTGCAAAGCTCCTGGGACCCCCAGATCCAACCCAAACCCAGACCTGGTTGTTGGGCGGGAGAGTTTCTGTGCTCCCCTGTACCCACTGGGATAGGGACACAACAGAGGGGCACAACAGGTTCACTTCCAAGGGCTACAACAGGAAAGACCTGAACACAACAGCTAGACCCAGGCCAGGGATAACTGGATAAACTCAAACATAATAGTTGTGCACCTGAATTTCAGTATGTGCTAAGGTTATAACAGCACCAAAGTTCTACACCAAAGATCAGAGACCAATGCTATACAAAATGACAAAAAGAAGAAATAAAATGTAATCTCAAACCCCAAGCCCACCCAGAAAAAGTGCAGAGGACACTGGCTCATTGAAATGAATGAATTAACAGCATCAGAAGTAAAGAAGCAACAGCAGAAAGTTATAGAGGAAATCAGAGCAGAATTAATTTCTGAAATTAAAAAAGAGAAATCTCTGAATTCATAGCATCTGAAGTAAAGAATCAAACACAGAAATATATGGAGGAAACTCAAACTGAAAACAACTCTGCAGTACAAGAATTAATAACTGCTTATAAAGAAGACATTGGTAAAAATAGAGGAGATTAGAAATATGATGGATTCCTTGAACAAGCAATACAGGAAAGAAACAGATTGCATGAAACACAGGCAAATAGCTATAGAGGAACTTAAAATCTCAATCACAAGCCTACAAAACCTTTTGAGTGAAAGTGAAGACAGAGTTTCAGTTCTTGAAGACTCTGGTGCAGCTAGTGAAAAGATAAGAAAGGATCTCTTAAAAACAACTATGATGCAGGAAAAAAATAATACATCACCTGCAAGACAATACAAAGATGAACAATGTGAGAGTAATAGGCATCAGTGCAAAAGATGGAGTCAATACAAATGATATTAAAAGAATATGGGCAGAAGTAATGGCAGAAAACCTCCCAAATATGAGGAAAAAACCTGACATTCAGGTAACCAAAGCATACAGAATGCCAAATGACTTCAACCCAATTAAAAACACAACAAGACATATAATAGTAAAAATCCCAGAATTCCAGCACAAGAATAATATACTGAAAGCTGTTACAGAAAAGAAGTAGATCACATTCAAAGGAAAACCCATCAGCATTTTGGCCGACTTCTCTTCACAAACCATGAATACAAGAAGAGCATGGAACAGAGTATAAGTCCTCCATGTAAACAAATTCCAGCCCAGACTAGTATACCCTGAAAAATTCTCCGTCAAGTTTGATGGAGAAGTAAAATACTTCCATGACAAAGAACAAATAAAGAATTTCATGGTGACAAAGTCAACCCTACACAGACTAATGAAAGATGATCTAGAGAGGGAGCAAAATGCTCAGAACTCCATGAAAGAGAACAGAAGGAATCCACTAAATAGGGTAACCAATTAAACACAGGACAAAAGGAATAAACAACAGCAGGTAAATAACATGTCAATTATAAGTCCACATATCTCAACTATAACAATCAATGTAAATGGACTCAATTCACCAATTAAGAGAAATAGTGGATTAGGAAACAAAATCCTACAATATGCTGTATACAAGAAACGCACTTAACTCATAAAGAAATTCATAGGCTGATAATCAAAGGAAGGTAAGCTATACTACATTCATCTGCACCTCAGAACAAAGCAGGGGTAGCAATCCTGTTTTCAGGCAGTCTCAACTTCAAACCAATAATGATCAAATGAAATAAAGAAGGCCACTATATACTGGTTAAGGAAAAAATTCAAGAGGAAGAGGCAACAATCATAAATATCTATGCATCAAACATGGAAGCACCCAACTATATAAGACAAATCTTAATGGACATGAAAAATCTAATATCCAATACTACAGTCTTAAAAGGAGACCTTAACACCCCATTATGCCAAAAAGATAGGTCAACCAGACAAAAGATTAGCAAAGAAGAACCAGAACTGAACCAGAGCTTGGAACAAATGGACTTGGTGGACATATACAGAGAATACACATTTTTTCAGCTGCACATGGGTACTTTTCTAAAATAGACCACATACTAGTCCATAGGTCAAGCTTAAGTATGTGCAAGAAAACATAAATTATCCCATGCATATTATCTGACCACAGTGCAATGAAACTGGAAATAATGACGAAAGAAACCAGAAAAAACCCTAAATACATGGAAAATTAAACAACACCTTACTCAACAATCAATGGGTCACAGATGAAATTAAACAAGAAATTCAACAATATCTACAATTCAATGAAAATTTGAGCACAAATTATTACAATTTATGGGATGCGATAAAAGCAGATCTCAGAGGGAAATTCATAACTGTGAACTCAAACATTAGGAAAACAGAATGGGAGCAAATAAACAACCTAATGCTGCACCTCCGACATGTACAAAAGGAAGAGCAAACCAAACCCAGAACGCAAAGAAGGGAAGAAATCTTAAAGATTAGAGCAGAAAGGTAAAAATTACAAAAACTGAATCAAGAAAATATAACAACTCTTAAAAACCCAATAACAGCCAATGAAATATGAAATGTAATAAAAAACCTACCGAAAAAGAAAAGTCCAGATCCTGATGGATTCACAGCTGAATTCTACAATAAATTTATAAAAGATATAATCACTACACTTCTCAAAATCTTCAATAAAATTGAAAAGGAAACATTTCTCCAAAAATCATTCCTGGAGGTGAGTATTATACCTATAGCAAAACCAGGAAAAGACACAACTATAAAAGGGAACTACAGGCCATTATCCCTCATGACATAGATGTAAAAATCCTCAATAAAATCCTAGCAAATAGAATACAGAAAATCATCAAGAAAATCATACACCATGACCAGGTAGGATTCATCCCAGGGATGCAAGGATGGGTCAATATTCGAAAATCTATAAATTTAATACACTATATCAATAGAGCAAAATCTAAAAACCACATGATCATCTCCACTGATGCAGAAAAGGCTTTTGACAAAGTCCAACACTCATTCATGTTCAAAGTCCTACAGAAAATTGGAATAGAAGATCTCTACTACAATTTGATAAAAGCCATATATGACAACCCAATGGGTAATATAATTGTAAATGGGGAAAAACTGAAATTTTTACTTTCAGATCTCATACAACACAAAGATGTCCTCTATCACCCCTCAAATTCAATATAGTTTTGGAATCATTAGTTGGAACCATTAGACAAGAGGCAGAACTAAAAGGAATAAGAATAGGTAAAGAAGTTAAATGATGATTACTTGCAGATGACAAGATACTTTCTTGCAAGACCCAAAAATCTCCACCAAGAATCTACTAGAATTGATACTCAAATTCAGTAGCATAGCAGGATAAAAAGTCAATACTCTAAAGTTAATAACATTCCTCTACACAGATAACAAATATACTGAGAGGGAAAATAGAGAAACAATACCTGTTACAATAGCACCACGGAAAATGAAATACTTTGTAATTCACTTAACTAAAGAAGTCAAAGAGGTTTTAATGGAAAATTGCAGTACTCTTAAAAAAGAGATCATAGAGTTTTTCAGAAAATGGAAAGATATTCCCTGCTCCTGGCTAGAAGACCAACATCTTGAAGATAGCCATACTCCCAAAATTGTTCTACAGTTTTAATGTAATCTCTATGAAACTACGACAAACATATCTTGCATACCTAGAGAAATTATTCCTAAAATATATTTGGAACCAGAAAAGACCTAGAATAACAAAGACAATCTTGGGCAATAAAGACAAGGCAGGAGGCATTATAAGTGCTGACTTGAAATTATACTACAAGGGTACTGTGATAAAATCAGCATGGTTTGAGGGCTGGGGAGATGTCTCAGTAGAATAAGCACTTCCCTGGCAAGCGCAAGGGTCTGAGTTTAATCACCAGTTCCTCCAAAATCAGCATGGTTTTGTCATCCAACTAGACCTGAGGATCAAGGGAATAGATTAGAAGATGTAGAGGCCTCTACAAACACACTCAGCCATCTGATCTTGGACAAAGGGGACAAACATGCTTACTGGAAGAAAGCTCTTTAACAAATGGTGCTGGAAAAAATGGCTCTCTACATGCTGAAAACTAAAACTTGACCCAGATCTATCACCATGCACTAAGCTAAAGTCAAAATGGATTAAAGTTCTAAACATTAAAACAGAAACACTAAATCTCCTGGAAGAGAAAGTAGTAGTCTTCTCTTGAAGAGAAAGTATGTCTTCTCTTGAAGACATAGGGGCAGGTAAAAACTTCATGAACAAAAATCAAATCACAAGGGTAACATTCAAGAAAATTAACAACTGCAACCAACTCTTATTGACAATTATTCGCATGTCAAAAGAAATTACCAACAAAGTGAAAAGATAACCCACAATTTTAAAAAAAAATCTTGACTAATAACCACTCAGACAAAGGTCTGCTCTCTAGAATTTATAAAGAACTAAAAAACATTAGGGCCCCTAAATTTAAATACTTAATCCAGAAATGGGCATCTGAGATGTGCACACACTTCTCAGAGGACAAAATTAAAGAAGTGAAAAAATATATGAAAAAATGCTCCACCATTGCCACCCATGAAATGCAAATTAAAACAACACTAAGATATCATCTCACCCCACAAAAAGTGACAATCATAAAGAAATTAACCAATAACAAATTTTGGAGAGGCTGTGGGGAAAAGGGAACCCTTTTCCACTGCTAGTGGGAATGTAACCTGGTGCAACCATAGTGGAAATCAGTGTGGAGATAACTTAAGAAACTAGGACTGGAAATTCCATTCCAGACAGCTATCTTCCTACTTGGAATTTTCCTGGAGGAACTGAAAACATCTTATCATATTGATGTTTGTGCACCTATGTTTATAGCAGCATGATCTGTCATAGTGAAACTTGGAAACAACCAAGATGCCTTTCACATGAGGAATGGTTGAAAACGATGTGGTATTTTTATACAATGGAATATTACTCAGCTATAATGAATGATAAACTTGAAGCATTTATATCTAAGTAGATACCACTTGAAGATATACTCCGAAGTGAAATAAACCAGACCCATATGTGTAAGCATTGTATAGTCTCCCTATTATAAGAACTCAGAAGAAGAAATAAAAATTGAAAAGTATAACACAATTAAAAGGAAAGTGAGAACTTGAGGATTGGAGAATGAGGAGAGGGCAAGGAGAAAAGCTGGGAAACAGGACAGGGAGCAAGCCATACATTTATATGCACAAGATGGGAAAGGCAATGACCTGAGACTCTTCAGCAGGTTTTTGAAACTAGCAGTTAATTGTTAAGATTTTCACCCTGACTAAATATGCATGCTGATTCCTGTAAACCAAGCAACTGCACTGAAGACAGAATGTGTAATACAAGGGTCACGCTTGAAATGCCTGTCATTCTGGTCTTCTAAATATGTACTTCTTGTCATGACATGCCAATTACTACCATACTGTATCACAAATAATTTTTTTAAAAAATGGGTAATAAATGAAAAAAAGACACAAGAAAAATATATGTCAAAGGTCTTTCCTGCTACAATGTTGTATATGGTTAGATTTCTGAATTTCTGTGTAAAAATATGTAATTGTTTATTTAAATTTTTTAAATGTTTTTCATTTTGTAAAATTTTTATCTCCATATTCTGTAGGGACTTAATGTTTAACATACCAATACTTGATGGACAATACCTGTTCCATGTTAGGCCTAAGATGTTTGATATTCAGACAGATAGTGAAGTTAAATGCAACTGCATAAGATGTAGGGTATTAATAAGCTTTTCTTCTGGAGGGATAACAACCTAAGTTTTCAGACCAAAAATTAGGGAAAAAGAAGGGCTGAAGGACTGCTAAAATATTGACCATACCCTTTCAAGTTCATTGAAGACTCAGGACATAGGCGAACCTATACTGTAACAACATGTAACTTAGTTGTGTCCCAAATTTTCTGATCAAAGAGATTATAGGGCCACAGAGCGATGTGATTTTTGAAACTATCTCATTGATATTTATTTCTCAATAAAATAAAATATAATTTTAAAAAAGCAAATAGCAATGAGACAGTTTCAAAAACCAATTAATAGGAGAGTTTCAATAACTAATACATTGCATATTGTTTGCAGTCTTTGCTATGGTTATTTATAGTACAAGATGTAGACATGATATATTGTCTAATCACTATTAGAATAAATCTTTCTTCTCATTGAATTTAGAGAAAGTAGCTGTATATCTATCCTATTTTGTATATACAGATACAAAATGATCCTTTATTTGTATCCCCTTTTTTTGTTTAGTGTTGTCAGAGATGGGTATTTCATTGCCATTTAAATATTGTAGGTGACTGAAACTAGCAAAATAAACAAATATACTCCAGTAGTACATAATAGTAGTGGGTTATCTGTAGGACTGGCAACCTCAGAAGTTGCTGGCTTGAGTTCTTTACAGGATAGCATATTATGGCTTTACTTTTTTAAAAATAATTTTATTGAGAAATAAATAGCAATGAAACAGTTTTAAAACCAATTACTAGCACAGTTTCAATAATTAACACATTGCATATTGTTGTCTTAGTGGTTATTCATTGTACAAGATGAAGACATGATATCCTGTCCACAAACGCTATTAGAATAAATCTCTCCATTCACTGAATTAAGAGAATGCAGCTGTATATCTATCCTAAGTATTTTAAATATGCAGATACAAAATGGTTGTTCATTTGTATTCCCCTGTTTTGGTTAGTTTTGTCTGAGAACTGTATTCCATTGTCAGTTAAATATTATAGGTGCATGAATTCATCAAAATATTCCAATATAATCCAGTAGTCCATTATAACAAGGGGTTTTCCGAAAGAATGTCAATGACAGAAAACGTTGGCTTGAGCATTTTACAGCTCAGCATATTAATATGGCTTTGCATTTTTTACCTTGTTTTTAAACTTTTCTGCTGGATGGTTAGTACCAAGATAAATTAAGATCTATATAACAAGAAATGTAACTTTTGTATCTGATAATGTCAGTCAAATATCCTTAGGAGTTATCCTGAAACCCTGTACTGCAGTTTGTATATC
>NW_004524893.1:779345-786607 GCF_000260255.1 Octodon degus | reverse complement strand
CCGGCCCACGCTGCGCCTGGGCTGGGACTGGTCCCGCTGGAGCAGGGTAGCAGGAAACTCTCTGCACACTCACCAGACCTGGGCTAGGACTGGGTCTCTGTATATCCTTTGTCAGTCTCAGCCATGTGGATGAGTCACGGGCATTACTTGACCAATTTCCTCTCTGTGAAAGTCTGAAAGAGAATGTTTTCTTTCCATGTGACTCTCCTTAAGCACACTCTACATCACTGATCACTTTGCTCCATGGCCCCATAATCTCTTTGATCAGAAAACTTGGGACATAACTGAGTTACATGTTGTTACACTACAGGTTCTCCTATGTCCTGAATCTTCACGGACCATGAAAGACTAGGGCTAAAGTGTTGGCTGTCATTGCAGCCATTCTTTTCCTCTAATTTTTGGTCTGCAAATTTAGGTTCATAACACTCCAGAAGAGAAGCTTATTACTATTAACCTACAAGAAAGGCAGTTGAACTTAACCTCACTATTTGTCTGACTATCAAACATCTTAGGCATAACATGGAACAGGTATTTTCCCTAAATCATTGATATGTTAAACGTTAAATCCCTACAGAATATGAAGAAAATGAATTAAAAAAATAAAAATATATATTTAAAAATAGGAATAAACAGTTACATATTTTTACACAGAAATTTAGGAATCTAACCATATATAGAATTTTATAGGACAGGCCTGTGACAAATTTTTCTTGTTGCTTGTTTTCATTTATTAACTTTTTTTTTAAACGAACATTTACTTTAGAGACAGTGTGGCAGGAACTGGTATGTCATGACAAAGAGTACATATTTAGAAGAACAGAATGACAGGCATTCAGGCATGACCCTACCATTACATATTGCTATCTTCAGTGCAGTTGCTTAGTTCACAGGTATCAACATATATAGTTATTCAGGGTGTGAATCCTACCAATTAACTGCTAGTTTCAAAAACATGCTGCAGATTCTGAGGATCATTGTGTTAACCATCTTGTGCATATCAATGTATGTTTTTGCTCTTAGCATGTTTCCTAGCTTTTCTCTTGCCCTCTCTTCATTGTTTAATAAGTAAGTACTCTCTTACCTTTTAATTGTTAAAGATTTCTATTTTTATTTCCTCTTCTGAGTTCTTATACTAGGAAGACAATACAATATTTACATAACTGGGTCTGGTTTATTTCACTTATGAGTATATCTTCAAGTGGCATCCATTTAAATATAAAGGTTTCGAGGTTATCATCCCTCATAGCTGAGTAATAATCTTTTTTTAGTAATAATCTATTGTATAAGAATACCACATCGTTTTCATCCAGTCCTCAGGTGATGGGCATTTTGGGTGTCTCCAGGATTTGGTGATCACAAATTGTGTTGCTATAAACATAGGTGCACATATATCACTATGATATCACTTTTTCAGCTCCTCTGGGAAAATTGCCACTAGGGGTATAGCAGCTTGGAATGGGACTTCCAGTCTTAGTGTTTTAAGGAGTCTCTGCACTGTTTTCCATAATGATTGCACCAGTCTACATTCCCACCAGCAGTAGAAAAGGGTTCCTTTTTCCCCAGAGCCTCTCCAACATTTGTTGTTGGTTGATTTCTTTATGAGAGCCATTCCTTGTGGGGTGAGATGGTATCTTAGTGTTGTTTTAATTTGCTTTTAGCGGATGGCTAGTGATCTGGAGCATTTTTTCATATATTTATTCGTTTCTTTAATCTCATTCTGTGAGAATTGTGCTTTCATCTCAGTTGCTAATTTCTGGATTGGGTCTTTAAATTTAGGGGCCCTAATGTTTTTTAGTTCTTTATAAGTTCTAGAGAGCACACCTTTGTCTGAGTGGTTATAAGTCAAGATTTTTTTCAAATTTTTGGGCTGTCTTTTAACTTTGTTGGTAATTTCTCTTGACGTGCCAATATTTATCAGTAAGAGTTGGTTGCAGTTGTTAATTCTCTTGAATGTTACCCTTGTGATTTGATTTTTGTTCATGAAGTTTTTACCTACCCCTATGTCTTCAAGAGAAGACATACTTTCTCTTCAAGAGAAGACTACTACTTTCTCTTCCAGGAGATTTAGTGTTTCTGTTTTAATGTTTAGAACTTTAATCCGTTTTGACTTTAGCTTAGTGCATGGTGATAGATCTGGGTCAAGTTTTAGTTTTCAGCATGTAGAGAGCCATTTTTTCCAGCACCATTTGTTAAAGAGGCTATTTTTCTTCCAGTAAGCATGTTCAGCTCCTTTGTCCAAGATCAGGTGGCTGAGTGTGTTTGTAGAGGCCTCTAAATCTTCTAACCTATTCCATTGATCCTCAGGTCTATTTGGATGACAAAACCATGCTGATTTTATCACAGTCACCTTGTAGTATAATTTCAAGTCAGCAATTATAATACTTTCTGCCTTGTCTTTAGTGGCCAGAATTGCCTTTGCAATTCTAGGTCTTTTCTGATTCCAAATAAATTTTAGGAACGATTTCTCTAGGTCTGCGAGGTATGTTGGTGGTATTTTCATGGGGAATGCATTAAATCTGTGCTGCAATTTTGGGAGTGTGGCCATCTTCATGAAGTTGCTTCTTCCTATCCATGAGCAGAGAATATCTTTCCATTTTCTGAAATCCTCTATGATCTCTTTTTAAGAGTACTGTAATTTTCCTTGAAAAGATCTTTGACTTCTTTAGTTAAATGAATTACAAAGTATTTCATTTTCTGTGGTGCTATTGTAACAGGTGTTGTTTCTCTATTTTCCCTCTCAGCGTATTTGTTATTTGTGTAGAGGAATGGTATTGACCTTAGAGTACTGACTTTGTGTCCTACTATGCTACTGAATTTGTGTATCAATTCTAGTAGCTTCTTAGTGGGGATTTTTCGGTCTTCCACGTAAAGTATCATGTCATTTGCAAATAATGATAATTTAACTTCTTCTTTACCTATTTTTATTCATTTCATTTCCCTGTCTTATCTAAGGCCTCTAGCTAGTGATTCCAGGACTATATTGAATAGGAGTGGTGCAGAGGACATCCTTGTCTTGTACAAGATCACAGAGTAAAAGATTTCAGTTTTTCCCCATTTAGAATTATGTCAGCTGTTGGTATGTCATAGATGGCTTTTATCAGATTGAAGTAGAGGCCATCTAGTCCAATGTTCAGTAGGACTTTGAAGATGAATGAGTGTTGGACTTTGTCAAAAGCCTTTTCTGCATCAATTGAGATGATCATGTGGGTTTTAGATTTCATTCTATTGATATAGTATACTATATTGATAGATTTGAGTATATTGAGCCATCCTTGCATCCCTGGGCTGAATCCTACCTGGTTATGTTGTATAATATTCTTGATGATTTGCTGTATTCTATTTGATAGGATTTTATTGAGGATATTTGCATCTGTGTTCATGATGTAGATTGGCCTATAGTTCTCTTTTTTAGTTGTGTCTTTCCTTGATTTTGGTATCAGTATAATACTTGCATCCAGGAATGAATTTGGGAAGATTGCTTCCTTTTCAATTTCATGGAAGAGTTAGAGGAGTATAGGGGTTATATTTTTTGTAAATTTCCTGTAGAATTTAGCTGTGACTCCAGGAGGATCTGGACTTTTCTTTGTCAGTAGTGTTTTTTTTTATTACATTTTATATTTCATTGGCTGTTATTGAGATCTGTTTTTCCTTCTTGATTCAGTTTTGGTATTTTTTTACCTTTCTTGGAATCTGATCATTTCTTCTGTGTCTTCTATTGTGTGAGAGTAAAGATTCTCAAATTAGCTTTTGATAATCTTGTGAATTTCCACTATGTCTGTGGTAATTACACCCTTTTCATTCCTTATTGCGTTTATTTGAATTTTTCTTTCCTATTTTTGATGAAGTTTCCTAGGGGGTTATCAATTTTATTTAATGTTCAAAAGAACAAGCTTTTTATTTCGTTAATTCTTTGAACTGTTTTCTTCATCTCAATTGAATTAATTTCTGCTCAAATCTTTATGATTTTTTTCTTGTCTTTAATCTTTGGGTTTGATATGCTCTTCCTTTTCTAGATGTTGGAGGTGCAACACTAGGGTGTTTATCTGTTCCCATTCTGTTTTCCTAGTGTGTGAGTTCAGAACTATAATATTTCCTCTCAGAACTGCTTTTATCACATCCCATGCATTGTGATAGTTTGTGCTCAAACTTTCATTGAATTGTAGATATTGTTGAATTTCTTGCTTAATTTCATCTGTGACCCATTGGTTGCTGAATAGAGTGCTGTTTAATTTCCATGTAGTTATGTTTTTTTTTCTGGTTTCTTTTGTCATTTGTTTCCAGTTTCTTTGCACTGTAGGCAGATAATATGCATGGGATAATTCCTGTTTTCTTGCACATACTTAACCATGACCTATTAACTGGTATCTATTTAAAAAATGACCCAATTGTAGCTGAAAAAATGCGTATTTAGTTGTGGTTTGGTGAAACACTGTGTATATGTCCCCTAAATCTATTTGTTCCAAGCTCTGGTTCCATTCTCCTACTTCTTTTCTAATTTTTTGTCTGTTTGTCTTATCTTTTTGGGATAAAGGGGTGTCAAGTTATCCTGTTAAGATTGTAGTATTGGATATTAGATGTTTCATGTCCATTAAGATTTGTCTTACATAGTCGGGTGCTCCCATGCTGGTGTGTACATATTTATGACTGTTACTTTTTCCTCTTGAATTTTTCCTCTAAGCAGGAAATAATGGCCTTCTTTATTTCGTTTGATCATTTTTGGTTTCAACTTGAGACTGTCTGAGAAAAGAATTGCTGCCCCTCCTGTTTTCTGAGGTGCTCTGGCTTGTAGTATTGTTTTCCATCCTTTGACTTTCAGCCTATCAATTTCTCTGAGTTAAGTGTGTTTCTTGTATACAGCATATTGTTGGATTTTGTTTCCTAATCCACTAAGCCAGTCTATTTTTTCCATAATTTTATTGAGAAAGAAATAGCAATGAGACACTTTCGAATCAAATTAGTAGAACAGTTTGAATAATTAATACATTGCATATTGTTTTCTTAAAGGTTATTCATTGTATAAGATGAAGACATGATATCTTTTTATTGGTGAATTGACTCCATTTACATTGAACAAATCCCTCTATTCATTAAGAGAATGTAACTATATATCTATCTTAACCACTTTGAATACAGAGATACAAAATGGACATTCATCTCTATACCCCTTTTTTTGTTTGGTTCCATTATTTGAATACTATAGGTATGTTAACTCAGCAAAATATATTCTAAAAGATTCTAGTAGTCCATAATAGTATTGGGTCTTCCGCTTCACTGGCAATGTCAGAAATTGTTGACCTAAGTCCCCTATAGCTCAACATAATAGCATGACTTTACTTCTTATATTGTTTTTATACTTTTCTGCTGGATAGTTAAGACCAAGGTAAAGCAAGACCTATGCAGCAAGAATTGTAGCTTTTGAGACTGCTAAGGTCAGTGAAATCCCCTCAGGATTTATCATGAGATCCTGTACCTCAGATTGTAGATCCTTTGTCAGTGTCAGCCATGTGGCTGAGTCACGGCCATTGTTTGGCCAATGTGCTCTCTGTGAAAGCCTGAGAGAATGTTTTCTTTCCATGTGACTCTCCTTAGGCACACTCTACATCATTGATCACTTTCCTCTTTGGTCCCATAATCTCCTTGATCAGAAAATTTGGGACACTACCGAGTTACATGACATTACAGTACAAGTTCTCATATGTCCTGAGTCACCATGCACTACACTCAAGTCCAAATGGATTAAAGATCTAAACATTAAAACAGAGACACTAAATCTCCTGGATGAGAAAGTAGGACGAACTCTTGAAGAGATAGGGGTAGGCAAAGAGTTCATGAACAAATATCAAATTGCACAGGAAATACTTGAAAGAATTAACAACTGGGACCTGCTCTTACTGAAAAGTTTTTTTTAACCATGAAATCAAGTGAATTTTAATTTTACATTATCCCACTTCTAAAAACAAGAAAAGAAAACTTGTAAGAAACAAGTACTAAAGCAATTACCAAGCCTATCAGAAAGACTCTTCTCCAGCTACTGAGAAGTTTTTTCATGTCAAAAGAAATTACCAACAAAGCAAAAAGACAACCAACAAATTTGGAAAAAAATCATGACAAATAAGTATTCAAACAAAGGTCTGCTCTCTAGAATTTGTAAAGAACTAAAAAACACTAGGGACCCTAAATTTAAAGACCCACTCCAGAAATGGGCATCTGAGATGTACACACACTTCTCAGAAGATGAAATTAAAGAAGCAAATAAATATATGAAAAAATGCTCCAGATCACTAGCCATCCGCTAAATGCAAATTAAAACAACATTGAGATATCATCTCACCCCAGAAAGAATGGCTATCATAAAGAGATCAACCAACAACAAATGTTGGAGAGGCTGTGGGGAAAAGGGAACCCTTCTCCACTGCTGGTGGGAATGTAGACTGGTGAAACTGTCTTAGAAATCAGTGTGGAGACTCCTTAGAAAACTTGGACTGGAAATCCCATTTACACCAGCTATTCCTCTACTGGGAATTTTCCTGGAGGATCTGAAAACATCATATCATAGTGATATATGTGTGCCTATGTTTATAGCAGCACAATTTGTGATAGCCAAATCTTGGAAACATCTAAGATTCCAATCACCTGAGGAATGGGTGAAAAAGGTGTGGTATTTTTATACAATGGAGTATTACTCAGCTATAAAGAATGATCAACTCAGAGCCTTTATATATAAGGGGATGTCACTTGAAGATTTACTCATAAGTGAAATAAACCAGACACACATGTGTAAATATCGTATAGTTTCCCTAGTATAAGAACTCAAAAGAAGAAATTCAAATAGAAAGGTATAATACAAGTAAAAGGAAAGCAAGAACTCAAGGTAATTTCTTTTGATGTACAAAAACTTCTCAATAAGTGGCTGTCCCAGTTAACTCTTTCAAGTGTTACCCATGTGTTTTGATTTTTGTTCATGAACTCTTTGCCTACCTTATGTCTTCAAGAGTTCCTCCTATTTTTCTCTTCCAGGAGATTTCATGTTTCTTTTTATTTTTCAGATTTAGTGTTTCTGTTTTAATATTTAGATCTTTAATCCATTTTGACTTTAGCTTAGTGCATGGTAAAAGACCTGGGCCGAGTTTTAGTTTTCATCATGTAGCGAGCCAGTTTTTCTAGCCCCATTTGTTTTTTTTTTCTTTTCAAAGTTTTATTGATAAACATATAGCAATGAGACAGTTTCAAATCAAATCGAAAGTACAGTTTCAACAAATAAT
>NW_004524893.1:745972-777850 GCF_000260255.1 Octodon degus | reverse complement strand
CATCCACTTCAATATAAAGGCTTGCAGTTTATCATTCTTAATAGCTGAATAATACTCCATTGTGTAAAAATACCACATCTTTCTCAACCATTCCTTGGGTGATGGGCATCTTGGTTGTTTCCAAGTCTAGCCCCATTTGTTAAAGGGGCTGTTTTTCTTCCAGTAAGCATGTTTGGCCCCTTTGTCAAAGATAAGGTGCCTGAGTATATTCATAGAGGCTTCTGCATCTTCTAATCTATTCCATTGATCCTCATGTCTATTTTGTTTCATTACCATGCTGTTTTTATTACAGTCGCTTTGTATATCATAGTAGCCTTGTATCAGTTATTTGAGTCCCAGAAACAAAGAACTGGACAACACCCAGGTAAATATAGTGAAGATTTCTATTATTGAGGGTGGAAAATGAATGTGCTCTGCTGGTGAGAACTTGGGTGACAAAGGCTCACAGGGGTCCACAGTGGAGTGGTGGTGCCTTTTGTATCTCCAGTTCCCAGAGTGCCTCTCTCATGTAAGTGAGCCAAGCTGTGGGCTTTTAGAGATGTGCCAGGTTGGAAGGACCTTAAAGTTAACCAAAAATTGTGACTATGTGTCCTCTTGGGTAACTTCAGCTGAGTCTTCCAAGTTTCAATCTTCTTAGAACTTTCTGTTTTAGTTATGGTTTCCTTGCCTCCTTTCTACCTGTTTCTTCTATCCTACCTCACTCCCATGATCCCTGGCTACTGTGCAAGTCTGATGCCCAGCACAGCACTGTGAGTCCTCTCCCACATCCTCACTGGCTGATACGTGACAGCCAGTGGCATGCAGTATGTGCCCATCCAGTGGGTGCCTGAGAAGTGCATGGCTCATCCCCACCTCACTGCCATCTCTCCCACTCCCTCTGAAGCTGAGCATGTAGCTGTTTCTTACTGCTGGACCTTCCCCCATGCCTCTGGCAAGGCCATTGAGGCTCAGAGGTCCAAGAGATAGAAGGGGATCTGAGGGTCACAGCCAGGTCTTCAAGTTGGAGCTCTACTGTAACCAGTCCCCTGGAATACCTCCATAACCACACAATGCCCCATTTATCACCCACTGGCTTAGTAAATATCTGCTGATGATTTTATTATCTCTGGAACAAAGCTCAGGTACAAAGGCTCCAAAGAACCACAAGCACTTGGTGCTGTTACCCCAACAAAAGGCAGGAGCATCAGTTGGCTGAGCCTGGGCCTGCCTTGGGACACATCTGGGGTGGCCAGTGCTGGCAAACAAACACAGAAGGAGAAGTAGGAAGCCAGAACCACCAGGTCACAGGGCTGATAAGGCGGCTTACTGCATGCCAGGGCTGGAAAAAATAAATATTTCCCCATTGTGAGATAAATCCATAACATTCATGAGATGCCTAGGCCCCATAGCACTGGCTTCCTATTTCCTTACCAGCTGCCTTTGTTCCCTGGCCTCCCAACCATACAATCATCATCTGACCCTTAAGCTAAGCTCCTCACCTCAGGGCCTTTGCTCCTGCTGTCCCCTCAGCATGGAATGCTTTCTCCCTAGAGCTCTGTATAGCTATAATCCTAGTTCAAAGGCCATCTCTTCTGAGAGTCTTCCCTGATAACTAAATACTCCACTCCTCTCCAAATCTTTTCTTTTTAGTGAATTTAAAATTTTTCTTTCTAGCCTTTTATGATGCAAAAAATAATTATGTAACAGTTTACCTTTTCATAGCCTCCCTCACTCAACCTGTTGTTCTTCCCCACTGAACCATGCAGGGAATTAAATCTGCCTTGTCTATAGCCCCAGTAACTGGAAGGGCATCTGGCCCTGTGTGGGTGCTCAATTGTTAGTTTGGGATGAAGGAAGGGAGGGAGAGAGGAAAGGAAGAAGGGAGAGAGTGAAGGAGGGAGGAAGACAGGGAGGCTCAGAGGTCCTGGAGATAAAAGGGGGAACTGAGGGTCACAGCCAGGTCTTCAAGTTGGAGCACTAAAGCCCCTGGTTTTCTTCTCTTGCCCAGAGTTACCATTGGATTGTGAGCTCAATCACATTTCTTGATTTTGAAAACTTTCCTATGCAACTAGGGTTATATTCCATAAGTCCATGCCTATGCCTAGGACTTAGAATTTTACCTATTTTGTATTTACCTATTTTTTTAGGTTAAGCATTTTCTTGTAACATTAAATACTGACCCATTTTGATTTTAGTTTGCTACATGGTGACAAATATGGGTGTCAATTCAATTGTCTACATGCAGAGAACCAACTTACCTTTCATTAAAAGAGCATTATCTTTTCTCCACTGTATGCTTTTGGACCTTTTGTCAAAGATCATTGTTGAGGGCCATCTAAATAGCTCAGCAGATTAAAGAACCTGTAAGCAGGCACAGGGGCTGGGGGTTCAATCCCCAGCCCTGCAGTGCCAGCCCTGAGATGGCAAATTGAGACTGGGTGTGATGGCACACACCTGTAATCCCAGCACTTGGGAGGCTGTAAATAGGTGGATCACTACAAGTCTGATCTAGTAGTGGACCCTGAACACCCTGTAGACACTTCCCTAAAATACAGAAGAAGAAAAAAAGATCATTGTTGAATATGCTTGAGGTTTTTCTACACACTTTGTTTTGTTTCTTTGATCTTAATCTCTCTCTCTCTCTCTCTCTCTCTCTCTCTCTCTCTCTCTCTCTTTCTGCATAGTGTGTGCAGCATCATTTTGTTTTCATTACATTAGCTTTGTAATATGTCTTTTTTCATTTTTCTGTTTGGTACAAGGTCTTATTATGAAGCTCAACCTCATAGTGATCCTCCTGTCTTCAGCCTCCCCAGTGCTGGGATTACAGGCATGTGCCATCATGCTCGGACTCTGTCCCCGGCTCAGCGGGCCCCGGGGTGGGACCAATGCACTGCAGCACTGAGGATGGAACTGTAATATAGCTTTGAATCCAGGTTTGTGACACCTCCCGATTTTCTCTTTCTACCTTGGGCTGCTCTTGCTATTCTGGAAGTCTTTCAGCTCCAGGTGATATCTAGGATATGATATCTCTACTTTGGTTAAGAATGCTGTTGAAAGTTTAATTGAGATTGTGTCAAATGGGAGTATACATTTTGGAAATAAAACCATTTTAACTATATCTGTTTTTCTTATCCAAGAATAGGGGACATCTTTCCATTTTCTTATGTCTTCTTTGATAATCCTTTTTCAGTGAGATGTCATTGCGGAGTTTATTCATTTTCTTAATTAGGTTAATTCTTCAGTATTTAATTGTTCTTTGTATTATTGTGAAAGATATTTTCCCTAACTTCTTTCTCAGTGGGTTTATTATCAGTGTAAAAGAACACTATTGATTTTTTGTGTTGATTTTGAATCTTCCTATAGCACTGAATGTGCTTATTAACTGTAAGAATCTTAGATTTGGGGAGTCTTCTGTGTCGGAGATTATGTTATCTGCAAACAATGATAATCTAATTTCTTTCCTTCCTATGCATTTCTCTTTTGTTTTTTAAATGAGTTATTGATTTTGCTAGTGTTTTAAGTGCAGTGTTGAACAGGTGCTGTGAGGGTGGACATCCTTGTCATGTTCCTACTTTTAAGGGAAAAGCTTTGTATTTTCCCCCAGGCAGCAGGTTTGTCATAAATGGCTTTTATTGGGTAGAAATAAGGTCCTTGTCTGAAAGGATGTTGGATTTTGTCAGGGTTTGTCAGGGTATTTTTTGTGAGTCTATTGAAATGAGCATGTGAGTTTCTCCCTGATTCTGTTACATTACATTACATTACATTACATTACATTACATTACATTACATTACATTACATTACATTACATATATTACATATATTACATACATTACATTACATTACATTACATTACATTACATTACATTACATTACATTACATTACATTACATTTAAAGGTGTGTATGTTGAATCATTCTTCTATCCCTGGGAAAAAACCCACTTGGTCATGGTCTTTAATCTTTTTATGAATCCCTTTGAAGTTGCTGGCTGAACTGAGTTTTTAATCTTATTCCTGTCCATGTGTGCCTCTCTCCAGGCTCTCCTGAAGCCCTCCTCACCTTCCAGGCCCCAGGGACCATTGCTGCTCTTGATGTAAATCTTTCTGGGGAGCAGGTCTCGAGGTGTCCAGAGGAGCTGGCAGATGAAGCCAGAGCAGCCTCCCATCTAGAAGGGGTCAAGGCATGTCTCCATCCCCACTCCAGGCCAGGTCTCTGGGAGGCAGATAGATGCTATGCCCTGCACTGAACACTGAACCTGGCCATCCTGGACAGCAGAGGAACCTCAGGAGTGATCTGCATGGACAGTACTAAGGATATCCTGGGCAGGACTGGTGGGACAGCAAAGCAAGTTACAACCTCAGTTGATCCTTATAGGATATAACCCAGAAGCTGGTATCTGCATCTCATAGGCAAGGTAGAGGGGGGGAAAAGAATGCATTTGAGAATAAACAGCTGAGACGTCCAGTGGCAGCCCACAATCTTTTCAAATAGGGGAGAAAGTGGGTGCCAAGCAAGGGTGGAGAGCAGCTCTGTGTCACTCAGGGAGTTATAAGTGGGGCACAAAAGTGAGGGTCCTGGTTCTCAAGACTGTCCCCTTTCTCTGCTCTGTGTCAAGGTTAGAGAGGAGAACGTGCTTCTATCATTCATATGGGCTGGACTCAAGCCTGAGCCTCATTCTCTGAAGGGATTCAGTCTGTATGTGCTGGAGAGGGGTGAGAGACTGAGGCAAAACATGACAGATGGAGAGCAGATGCACCACAGGGTGACTGGAGTAGGTGCTCCTGGCAGAGACCTGTTCAAGTCCAGTAGAGGAAGGAAGTTGAATTCAGCCTGACACCTTCTTAGACAATGCCTGCCTGCCTATAACTCCAGGGGTAGCACTCAGGTAAGACTTCCAGGCACGTCCTCCACCACTGCCCACCAATGCTTGATTTAGGTCCCTTCCCAGCTCCTATGTAGCTGTGTCACTTCCTTCTGTCTCCACTCCAGCCACATTGTCCTTCACTCTGTCCGCTGAACATGACAAGATCATTCCAATGTCAGCACCTTTGCACCTGCCATTCCCTCTGCCAGGAGCACCTACTCCAATCACCCTGTGGTGCATCTGCCCTATGTCAGAAGGTCTCCTGTGATGTAAAGTCTCAGTGCCACCACCTCCTCCACCCTCCTGCCTTAGTGTCTTCATGGAGTTCAGTTTTACTTGGACTCTTGTTTATCTACTTGCCCATATATTTGTAGCCTGTTTTCTCCTCCTAGCACTTGAGGTCCAGGATTCCTACTGAGTTTGTTCATCCTGCATGCTCAGCCCATAAACAGGGGTGCAGTGGAAGGTGATGTCTCTCTAGGAGACATTGCTCCCTTACAGACTCCACCCTTTGGAAGCACTCCCAGCTATCCAGGGCCTGTGCTTCCATCTGAAAATTGGGGCTGATGCCAGCTGTGCCTCTAGCTGGGCTATGGTGAGGCCTATGGTATCAAGCCTGTGGTGCTGCCAACATTGCTCAGCACATAGCATGTGATACAGGCTTTTAGAGTAAGCCCCTGGTTTCATTCTCTCCATTACTGCTGTTGTTGCTGGTAGGCTCCCTCCCAGACCCCAGGTCTGGTGCCTCTCAAGGGCTGCCAGCTGGGAGCCAGAGAGTACAACTAAGCCCCAGCATGGTTGCAATTCCTCCCTCAGGTCTTCACCTCCTGCCCTCCCCTTGTGTTGTGCACCAGTGGGTGCCCTCTCTGAGTGACCTTTCCAGGGCCTCCAGTTGTGGCTGTAGGGCAACAAAGATGAACTAGAAGCATAGGGCAGCAAACACTCAGGGTCTTCCTATCCACCCACTTGGAGGCCACATTGGTGCTCCTGGTATGTAGGTGACATCCAAGCAGTGACTCAGGAAATAAGATTTGTCCCCTCTCACTATCTTCACATAGGATCCTTGCTGCTCAGGCCTAAGGATTTGGAGCAAGGAAAGGGAAGGGGAGGGGAGGAAAGGGGAGCAGGAGCAAAGATCAGACATTGGTGCTCCTGACTCTACATGGATTCCCAGCCATGTCCCTGTGTCCAGCACACTGGGGAATACTGGAAAAGTGGGAGTAGGTTTGAAATGAGACCTGGGATTGTCAAGGAAGAGTAGTAAGGAAGGTGCTCTTGGCCCTGCTGCTGGTTACAGCTCACCAGGGCAGGTGCTTGGTCCACCCTTGCCCACCTGCTTTCTTCCTGTGCTGTTGCAGTGCATCCTCCATCCCGATGGGAGAGTTCTAGGTGCAGAGGGTGCCATGAACCTCAGAAGCTGCCCCTTTCTACAGCATGGAAGCCAGTGTGAACTCAGATCTGAACTCTGTAGAACTCTTCTAGGGGAGGGGGAAGCTGGAAGGGTTGTGGCTCCTAGTTTGCTTTCAGAGTAGCAAACATTGAGATGGCTTGGGATGAATCTATGGCCATGGCCAGGCCTTCAGGACAGAAAGGACACTACGGCCACTGGTGTCTGGTACAGCATTTATGACTCCCTTTGACTCCCACTGAGGTCCCTCACTGGGGGGTTCCACACACTTGTCTCTTCCTGCATCTCAGCTCAGATGAAAAGGACAATTGTACTATTTCCTTGTTCCAGCAAAACATGGAGGAAGCATCAGGTCAAGAGCAAGGTGTTGGCTGTCCCCACTGATCCAGGGCTACCTGGAGTGTGACCACCGTTCTGCTGCTGCACCAAGGGAGTCTCTACTTTGTGCTCAGACCATCTCTTTGTGCTGGGGACTACAGTGGTTGGCTGCTGTTCCATGTCTGAGGATTTAGATATGAGAGAGGAAATAAAAGATAGCTCAAAAGGAATCATAAGGAAAAATTGCACTTTTAAGAAGATAGCAACTTTGAGACTTCATGGAGTTTCAGGTTCCTATACCTCTGCTATTCAGGCCACAAAGCTCATTTTTCATGTCCACGGTGAGTGACAGCGGCAGGTCTTAGGTACAGAGATCCCTGGATCTGAGAAAGATTGAGCATGGCCAGTGGCCCAGGTTGGGATCAATAAAGAGCATGCCCATCCTCCTCCCTTGTCTCTTTGGGCTCTGATAAAAAGACAATTACATAGTTCAGAAGGGAAACAGAGGCCAGAAAGGAAAGCACAGGCAGAGATGGTGCTGCTGACAATGACATAGCTGTGTCCAACGCCCAGCCATGTGGCCTGGGCACTGATATGCTGTGGGGACAATCCCAGCATGTCTGGGATGACTTTCTGGCAGCTGCAGGGGAAACAACCTACCTTCCTGTGCAGCTTCAGCTCTTACAGGGCTTAAAGGATGTTTTGCATAGAGTGCCAAGCCTCTCAACAACAGCAAGGGTGACAATAACAGAGCTTCCAATAAAGGAGCCCTGAGTGGCTCTTTCCCATCCTCCTTTCTGTGGCCAGTTCCACTTTCCAAGAACAGCCAGAGTCATATTACTCTTAAGCACTTCTACCCACCCCATGGAGGGTACAGTCTGTTCACCCACACCTTGAACTTGGTGTGACTCTAGCTGAGTCTAAGGACAGAGCCCAGGGCACTTGACACTATGAGGTTTGTGGTGCCCTCTACCCATCTCCTGGAGATGCTCAACCTTCTTGGACACCCACCATGCTGAGAGGTGACCCTGGCCCCAGAAGGAACCCCTGTGGAGATGTCCTGGCTGACAACCCCAACCAGGGCCTTACATCATGGGAAAGAGTGACACCAGACACAGCCTTCTTGGAGCTGCTTCTGACCCCTAGCTGGCAGATAGAAACTCTTGCCACTCAGTCTGACACAAGTCACAGAATTTCCAAGAAAGTGAGGAGACCAGGAGGGATTTTTCAGGACTTTAGTGGTGCATTATCCCAGCACTAGATGCTCAAAACTAGGCTTGGTCCTAAACCAAAGAAAGGTCCCCTTTTACACAATTTGTGATGTCAGTCAAGTAGAGACATAGAAACAAAACAAAGGCAGTCAGTCATTCCAGCAGCTAACCGTATCTCAGGATGCATCTTGGGATGATAGTATTGCCCCTCCAGGAGGAGACTGCCAGAAGAAAGCCGCCTGAAGTGTCTCATTAATAAAGGTCTCACTGATAAAACATAGGACTGTGGCAAGAAATCACAAGCCACATTCCTGAGGGAGGGGCTGTCCAAGGAGTTGCTTTCCTGAGCTGGGAAGATTTTATAGAGGGAGAGAAAGGCTAAGTTTCTTTGTGAGTTCTTTATTGTAACAGGTATTGTTTTAACCACTAAGTAAAGATGCTTTGTGACACAGCACCAGTCACCAGAAGGTTCGAGTGTCACTTCTTTCTGCCAGTGTGAAGCTGTTCTTTTCATTTTACAGATGAAGAGACTGAGTCTCCTCTGCTAAAGTGGAATTAAGAACAAACAATGCAGGCATCCTTGAATCTAGGCCTCAGTCATGGGGGACCTCAAATCGCAGCCTCAGTCTCCTCTCCTCCATCACATGTACTATAGTTCTGAGTTAGTAGGGGTGAAAAATGTAAGCAGTGGACACATGAAATAACTTTGATTTGGGATGGAATAATTCATAGGGACATGAACAGATAGTCCTGCAGTGTCCTCATTACTCCAGCAGCTCCACATAGTCCCTCATCTATGTCCATAAATGCTGGACATGGCCGCATGCCATACCCAGGAACAAGGACTCTCGTCTTGAGTGGCCAACAAGTGCTGTGGTTGAAGGATCCTCAAAGGCAAGGTTGGAGTGTATTGGATCATGAGAGTGACAGGTGGACATGGAGACTCAGTGCAGTGACAAGTCTCTTCTGATACATCCACAGGCTTGAGGAGGCCAAGTCAGCAAGTGGCCCTCTAGGAAATGTTCCTTTTTCAACCCTTCATCCCTAGTGGCTCTAAGGTCATTTCTTTCAACAGAGTAGATCCAATGGTCATGCGTTCTGGGCGGATTTCCCCGACAGCAACATGAGCAAAGGACCCACTAGCCCAACCAGGGGAGGGGGTTCCCTTGGCAAGTGGTCTGGTGAGAGTCAATGGGAAGTAGCAGGTCCTTGTGCCCAGTTACCACCATCTCCATCTCAGTCACCTTCCCCAGGCCCCTCGAGTATCACCTTCATGCACACTCAGTCTCCTTGAGCCTTATTAGGCTGACTCAACTCCACAGCCGCTGGGTGAACACATGACTCAGGCCAGCTAACCAGAGAACTCCATCCCTCTGCCTGCAGTGTCAATTCAGGAATGGTCCTTTGACCCCAGCTGGAATTTCCCCCCAACTATCACAAAAGGGGCAGTAAGCAACAGGTGCAGAGGGAGAAGCACGTGAAGGGAACAAGGGAGGAACTGGTCTAGTGAGATGCCAAGGCAGAGACAGGGGCTGGAGGGGGAAGGCTCCCTTCTCAAGTCAGGACTGGCTGCCCAATCACAACCAATGGAGAGCTCTTCAATCAGAATTTATTAAGAATGTAAGAGGGCACCAGACACAGTGCCCTAGCAATAAGCAGGCTGAGGCAAGAGGATGGTTGCAAGCCTGAGGCCAGCATGGGCTACATAGTGAGTTCAAGCTAGTCTAGAACAGATAATGAGAACCTATCTCAAAAACACTAAACAGCAAAGAGTAAGTGAAATGAATAGACACTTAGAAAAGGAGAAGTACAAAGAACCAATAAATACAGGAAGAAATGCTCACCATCACTGGCCATTGGAGAACATTGGGATTCCATCTTACCTCAGAAAGAATGGTTATCACCAAGAAATCAAATTTGGCAAGGCTTAAGGTGAAAAAGATCCCATCTGATGCAGCAGCAAAAAACAGAGATGCTAAAACATCACCCAGAGTTTGGAGGCAGATTTATTAATGTCAATGGACCTGATTGGCATTCATTCAAATGGAACTCTAAAAGTCAGGGTTTTTCTTTTAGAGACAAGTGGATAGATTCCTTTCCATGAGGAAGAGGACAGGGAACTGAAGATGGCAAGTGATGAAGCAAGTGTGGATGTTTGCATTACGTCTCTGTGCTCCCATCTCCTCTGTTTCTTACTATAAAAAAGCTTGCCCATCTGCAAGTGCTGAGATGCTGATCTGATTAAAATGAGCCCTCTTGTCTTAACAGAGCTTGCTGTGGGCAAATCTTACTGATATATGGAGTATGATAGTTGGACGATGAAGGACTCCAAAGAATCCAAATAATATAAGGAAGAGCAACTCCCAAACTGCTAGATCTTTGATATATACATTTATGTTTTCTAAAACTGAAAGAATGAATTCTAGGAACAATGGTGGGTAAGAGTAGGAGGTGATTTTTTTTTTTTTTTTTTTTGAGAAAGTGATAGGTTTTGTCTAAGAGAGATGAAAGAGGATCTGGAGTGGGTGGTCCAGGGACCCTGCTTCTCCAGAGAGTTTTATACAGAAAAGCCATGAGGTGAGGTAGGTATAAGGTGGGCAAAATTGCAATCAACTAATACGATTACAAGTATAGTAACTCAGATCACATTGATCCAGTGGGAAATCACAAGGTGAGTATGAACTGGGACAAAACTATCGTCATCAAATAATATTACAAGTATAATCACATAGGTAATATTGATTAAATGGGAATCAAATACGGGAACAAGTCTGGTAGCAAGTGTACATGAGAACAAGGACTTTCCCTAGAAGGGTGGGTCGGGGAGTCTTCCTGGACCCTGACTCAGTGGTTGATGCCTGCTTAGAGCACCAATCATTGCTGTTGCTCCCTAAGGAAAAGATGGAGGTATAGACATTCTATCCTTGGTCATGGGGTGTGGCCTGTAAGGAAGGAACCCCCTTCTACCTGCAGCATTTCCACCTTTTGCACTGGCTCCTTTGAGGTTCTAACCCTGTCTGGTGCCTGCGTTTCTGCCTAATTTAGCTGTCTATAACATTTTTACCCAAATTATGATTTCCTTTGATTTGGCCAGTGGCAGGCAGCCAAAACTTACTGTATGACTGACCCTAAGTGGCCAGAAGCAAGGGAGCCCTGCTCAGCCTCCAGCATCACTGTGGGCTGGAACCCAGGTGACCACCTGGACAACATGAATAGCAATGAGAAGTGGTAATAATGAAAGTAACAGGCCCTAGGAGAAGCAAATCCAGATTCAACCTCCTGATTCCTCAGGTGCCAGGGTCTGTGCCATCCCATCCTGCTCATGGCCTCAGTTTCCCCATCTATTCAGTGTAGATGATGTTAACAGCAGTAGCCCAACTGACAAATTTGTCTTCCCGTGTTTACCCAAGACCCCACTTGCTTCTCAGTGGCCTATCTTTCTCAGGACTCAGTCTGCCCAAAGAATGGGAATGTGGGTGTAAATGCACCCAAAGAGTTGTCTTACTAATCCCCTCCCCAAAAGCCCAAGAAGGCCACAGGGAAAGCAGGAGGCCTGGCAGGCCAGCTTGTGAACAGAAAGCAGTGTTTGGCCTGCTCCTCCGCACTCACTGATTCCAGCAGCAGTCACTCAGGCAATACATACTGATTCCTTATGCACTGCTTCCCAGCTGCAGAGTTTGAGCTGGTGATGCAGCGGTGCACACAGCCTGGCCTGTCTTTTGAAAAAAAAAAATCCCTCAATGGGCCTCAGAGGGAGGGAGGAAGCTCTCCTTCAGCAGTGCCTACTGTTCTCAGATTCTCTGCTAGCAGTGTTCCTGAAGCTGCACAGCAGAGCTGGCCTACGAACTGAGCTAAGGAGAGGAGAGTACTTTAGTGTGAGACCAGAGGGGAGCACGGGTGAGACAGAAGTAGAGAATGGCTGGGTGGGAGGGAGGCCAGAGAGGGGCTCCTGCTGCTGCAATGGCTATGGGGGACCTAGGAAGACTCCAATGGCAAGGAATTCAGCATTAGTGGTGGGATTTCAGTCACCATGTCTGATAGTGAGACCATGAGATGCAGAAACACTAGGAAAATTAGAGCAATGCCTGAGTAAAGTGAGCTAACTTCCAGGAAACTAGGGTGTAAGAAGCTGTGTTGGTTACTTTTCTCTCGTTGCTGAGACAAAATACCTGACATCCAAAATTAAGGAAGGAAAAGTTTATTTAGTTCACAGTCTTGGGAGATTTCAGCTCACAGTCAGCTGGCAGAGTGGAACATGGCAGAGAGCATAGTTCATGGTGGTGGAAAATGGCACAGACAGCAAGAGTAAAAGGAAACAGCAGTGGCAGAGAGCAAGCCTCTCTCCCTTCCCTGTATTGCATTCAGGCTATCCATGCCAGGATGGGTGTAGCAATCAGCCATAATCCCAGCATCACTCACATGCATAATCCTAGCATTAGATCATAAATTAATCACAAACTGTAGAAGCCACTCCATGATTGCATGAGGCTCTGGGGTGTTAATTAGACCCAAGCCATAGCAGGAGCTAAGGCCTAATTGGAGAGCAAGGGACAAAAGGTGACCAAAATCTATTGGCAACAAGAAGCTTAGCAACAGTGGAAACTGCATATCTTCATTTTTGCGTATACATCCAGCACAAGTCAATAGCCACTAATGGTAACTTCTTTCAGTTTGCAGAGAGTTCATGTAAGCATGGGTTTAGCTGCTTCTAAAATGTTCTCCCTTGGAACCCCTTTCATGGAATGAAGTTCATTCTCCACTGCTGTCTTGTCAGATTCTTTTTTATCAACCTCAACACAAAATCCCAGAAGAAGAGAACTGGTTTCAATAGGATCTTATAAACAGAGGTCCCCACTGTGGCTCCATCCAAGCAGGCCCAGAAAAGCCACAGGCTGGAGAGCTGCATGTAGAGTGAACAGAATCCACTGGGGGCCTGTGAGTGGCCCTGGCAGTGAGGCTTCAGGCTAAGCCCTGTGTGTGGGATCTGAGGCTCAGCGCAAGGACAGGGCAGGGCACCCTTCTCACCACATGCTCTTTGCTGGACCAGTATTCAGTTGTGGCCAACTGTGTGCTCAACTGTGGACTGGAGGTTGTCTGAGTGTGTTACTGGGGCTCTCTTGGCCAAGCACTCTGTATGTCACTCAAGAAGGATGCATGGAAGATGCTTTTTCCTCATATGGTGATTTGGTCCCTAGACACAGAGCCAAGGGCCAGATGGTAGGAAGGTATTTCCAACACTGGTTCTATCATTTACTAGCACTAGGAATTTACACATACATACAATTTCTCAGAGCCTCAATTTGCTTCATCTGTGAATTGGGAATGTTAGTCTCACAAAGGGCTTGCACGGGAGATGAGATGAGGCCATACCCAGGAAGGGGCTCAGCCAAGTGCTCATAGTCAAAGGAAAAGAAATGGTATAGGTTCCCAGCCTAGAGCCTCAGAACACCAGGTAGGGTTCTCACTGTGCTATATATCCATAGAGTGAACTATTTTTCTCTTCCACCTCTACGTGCAATAATTTTTAAGGCACAGATGGGCACTGAAGAACCTTTGAATACAATGGTAGTGGTTATTTCACCTTCATTGTTATAGTTTTCATTATTATTGCTATTGTTATTGACTAAGGAAATTCACAGTGCATGGGACCCTGAAAAGTGGCTGGAATTCTCAGGCCAGCTGCTGGCTCAGCCCTTGCCTTGCTGAGGGAAGTGTGGTCCATCCTGGTTCACTCCAAGGCCAGTGCCTTCCCTGTGTTTATTTAGACTCCAAGCCACTAGGCCATGGGAATCTGGGAGCAGCTGGCAGAAGACTCCTGTCTGGGAAATGTCATACCCAGCCTGGGATGGATATAGGTGCTAGTGATCCACTGGTGGTATGGGCACAAGATCCCCCTTCTGAATGGTGCCCCAAATGCAGGATCTGTGAGTCACAGCCCAAGTGTGAGGCCAAAATAGGAAGATAGTCTCCTGGTAGTCACCTGGCTCCTCATAGACATTGATGCCCATCCCCCTGATACTTTATTCCCATCCTTGGGTGTCTACTTACCCAGGAAGCTTGGCTTCAAGTGGAATCACCATCCAGCTCTCTAATTGGATCCTTTCAGTGAGGTAGAGGGAGAATTTCAAATCCTTGGAGTTTTCAACAATCACTTTTTGCACAAGCCCATAGGTTTGGGCATTTAATCAATATTCTCCTGTGCTTAGGAATAGACTGGAAGGAAGAAACTTAAAGGCCAGTTATCAGCTTCCAGGGGCAGAGAGACTCAAGGGCCTGTGCCCAGGGCTGTAGGGAAAGTCACCTGCATTAAGGCCAAGACAAGAGCTCAGGGTCTCATGTACAAGTGGGCCCCAAGAAGAGAGGGCTGTTCCCAACCCCAGGGGCTCATACTCCTTCTCTGTGGAATGGGAAGCACCTCTGAAAAGCCTAGTATCCCCTCTCTGGACTCTCTACTTTGATGTCCTACCCATGCAGCCCTACAATGCCCAATGTGCACCTGCTAGGCACAGCAGTCTGCAATCCACAGCCTGGCACTGGATGATGGATGGCTCTACTAAAACAACCTGCTCCCTGCCCTCTTCTTTCCTTGGCCTTTCTGTGTGGGATGCACACTACCTCACACAGCCAGAGCAATATCAATGAGGCTCCACACTCATAACTTGAGTCAGCCCTGCTCCTGTGCCCCTGTCTGATTTATACAAGAAACCGCCCCCATGGAACCTTTACTATTCTCTTCCCTCTGAGCAGAGCACCACACCTTCTGGGAGTTCATGCTCAAGGCCTGGATCTTAGCTTATGATTGGCTGCTCCAGGAATTCTTCCCACGTCTGGCTCAGCTCCCTATCCATATACTTCCAAGAACTGCACACTGCAGGCAGGGAGCCCACCTTGTCACTTCCTTATCCTAGCTCATCTCCAGCTGACTGTTGGTTTTTCAGAGTCACCCATCTGCCTCCACAGATGAAGCAGTGCAGGGGCTCTGGGAATGTGAGGAGATTCACAGGTCTGGGGTCAATGTCAATGGCATCTACACCATCTAAGTGCAGAATGTAATAGAACCCTAAAAGGTGTGGTGGCGTTCCAACATGGTGGGAGTGTGAGTGTATCAGTGGGTGCTGGGTGGAAGGCTTTCCAGATGAACTCCCTTCAGCTTTGGGCTGTGTCAAGCAGCTAAAATGCCAGTGAGGGAAGGTGCCCTGCCTTCCAGGACCCTATGCACGCAGAGGTCAGGTCTTGTGGAAATGCATAAGACCCCTAAGTATGAGTGCATCCTTCCAGAGAGGCCTCTTTTTTCAGGAGATAGTGCTGTGCTGGTTAAGATCAGGGTTGCTGACAGAAGAAAGCCCTGAATTTCTCAGTTCTTGCCACAATGGGGCTTATTTCTAGTTGAAGGCAGAAATCATGGCTCTGCTTCACACAGGAAATTAGCAGCAGAGACTCGTGGAGATACTGCACGTTCATTGAGCACTTCTATCATCAGCTGCACACGCACTGGAAGAGAGCATGGGTGTCAGGTAGGGATAAGGTGGCCAGAAGGAGAAGGAAGTGGAGATCCCACCCAGCTTCAAAGTTCCCTCTGCATTTCCCTCTCAGCCTTCCGGTGTGTCAAGGAGAGGCTCCATTGGTCCCTAGAGTGGCTTTCACGATTCTCACCTATCTGCTAAATGACCCTTTATGAAAAAATTATAAGCCTGTAGGCCTGTGTCACAAAAATTTTTAGGTAGACTTTTTAATTTTGTTTCATTACATTTATTTTCACAATCATCAGAATAAAGACAAGTGTTACTGCTTTTCCAATGATCATACAGATAAGATATGCTGGTAAAATATGATTCTATTTATTATGATATGGCTTATTTATTTATTTATTTATTTATTTATTTTTGGTAGAACCAGAGATTGAATTCAAGCCCTTGCACTTGCCAGGCAAGCACTTACTCTACTGATCCATCTTCCTGGTCTGATATGGCATATTTAAAAGTAAATTTGCTTTGGAAACATTACGTAAATGTAGCTATGGTGGCATTCAAGATGGTGTCAATAGAGAAGTTTTAGGAACAGTGATGGAGACACAAGAGCTGGCCTGGGAGGAAAGCGATTAGGGCTCATGACTCAGCTTTGCTTCCAATGAGGTTCTTCCCCTGAGATCCTCCTGCACACGCTGCTACCCCAATGCTGCATCTTTTTTTTTTTTTTTTTTTTTTTTTTTTTTTGTATTTTAGGGAAGGGTCTACAGGGTGTTCAGGGTCTCACTACTAGATAAGACTCATAGTGATCCACCTGTTTACAGCCTCCCAAGAGCTGAGATTACAGGGGCAAGCCACCACATCCAGTCTCATTTGCTGGCTCAGTGAGCCCCAGGTGCAGGGCTGGGATGGCAGGGTCCAGAGACAACACTGGCATCCTGCTTCTCTCCCTCAGCTGAACTTTCCACTCCACAGTCCCCACTCCTTCCTGCTATACTCTGAATATTTTATTCTGTCTTCTCTTTCTGCTAGACACACTGTGATCCTGTAATCCCAGCTCCTGTTCAGAAGGCCCGTTCTCTAGGAAATATTTCGGGCTTGCTTGGTGACCTGCTCTTGGGGCTCCTCCTTCTATCTCGCCAAATGTTCACAGTCAATTATCTTCTTGTGCTATCATAGCCTCCTCCTGATCAAGGGAACCTGAACTCTTCTTTACCTCTGTTAGAGGACTAGTGTACCCCTGACTTGGCTGAAGCAGTTCATTGTTTATGAATGTCCCATTTCCTCACACCTGAAACTCTCAATATTGGCATTTTGTTACCCTTTGTAAGGCTTAACATAGCTTACGTTAACACTGAGCTTCTATAGGACTCAGTTCTCACATCGTGATAAGCTTTTAGATAACTTCCAAAAATGTTTGTGGCCATGAGCATCCCACAGGTCTGTTTGCAGAGCATATTTGCATTCTTAAAAGCCACTTGAAGCATAATAACTTTAACCTCTTATGATTGAGGGACTTGTCTGTAGATGGCCTCCTATAATCTGTCAAGGAACTGAGCATAAGGTTGTCATGACCCTGGTAAGATAAACAAAAAGGGACTGGAGTACCCTTTTCAGGATCCATAGCCCATGCCCACTTCATCAATTTATTTGGTTATGTATTCATTTGGAAAGCTAGTTTTTGGCCAAGATCTGTGTAAGATCCCTTTCCCAGCAGTACATCATCCGTGATTCCTGGCCTTCCTTCTGTCTTATTTCTGCCTGTTCTACCACAAGCTCTTGTAGCTGCAAATTGAAGTGCAGATATTGACTGGCCAATAGACAGAAATGGGCAAGATGTTTAGTCCACAGAGGTCCCAAAATGCACCCCAGGAGTCCCAGTGTAAAAAGTTCCTGCACTGTATCATTCATTACACTTTGCTTTAACTCTTTCAAATCTTATATTTTATACTATGATGTTCATATGTCATTTGTTGAGGATTTGGGGGGGTCCTGTCTAAAATAGTCATAGGAAAGCAATGGGGTCCCAGCCACTGAGCTTATTGAATAATCTGCTGACACTTGACAAGCAAGGATGGCCTATGCTAGCCTCTAAACATTTCGGAGGTGTGCTCCAGGCAGAAGGCTTTCTACTTTCTTCCCGATCTTTCTCTTCTCCCTCATCAGAGAGCAGTAGCAGTTGTAGTAACTGCTGTAGCACACAAAGATTCCAACATAGATTTCAGCAAACTCCGTGTTGAAAAGGTGTCCAGGGCAATCTGTTCCTCCCTGGCATGGGTCCTTACCAAATTTTTTCCCACTCTACCCCAATTCTCTGTGTCCAAAGTTCCCACCTGGGGAACGATGGGTTATGTTTGGTAATATCTTGCAGCAGTTTTAAAAAACAATGTGTACTGACCTTGCCCCTGCCTATTTCAATACTATACACAGCAACTGCACATATCTTTGCTCCTCTATTGACAAATTTTGTCCCATTATCCTAGTCAGAAAAGCTTTTTTTTAAAAAAAAATCAACACAGCATATCCAATTTCTTCATTCTTGAGAAAACATCAAAGAAAATTTTCAACTGAAAAAGCGCACTGCTTTTAATTAAACCCCAACACCTTTCGCAGGTAAAGAGCAATCAGGCTGCACAGCGGCCATGTCTCCACTAGTTCAGGAACAGCTTATTTTAAAACTTCTTAAATGTCACTTAAATAAGACAACACCAAAAGAAAAGGTTCAAACCCTAAGGGAGTTCAACTGTCACTGAGACTTCGAACTTTGGCAATGTGGCAGGCTCAAGTATCTTCAGGTTCATAGTCCCTAGCATTATGCAGGTCAACCGTGACTGCGGAACCATCGCTGCTCAAACACACCGAGTCGACAAGAAGGGAGCGCACCTTTGCTTGGTCCACAGGCAAGCGGTGCAGTCTGGGATAGGCGAGGAGTCTCTACAGGGGTATGAAAAATCGGTCCCTTTCACAGAAGGGTTTCGGAGAGTTCTCTATCCTGGCTTTTTCAGCCTCTGTGAAAACGGCCCCCAGCATCAGGCTGGGGGCTCCAGAAGGGTCCTTTGGCCCAGTGCCCGACTCCCTCTTCTGTTCTCGCAGCTTTCGCAGGTGCCCCAGCCTCAAGCGCTCCACTTGTAACAATACTTCCCCGACCAGTTTGAACTTGAGCACTCTTTCCTGCTGTAAACATGGGTAGGTGATCATATTAACAGCTTTATAAATGTGCCGGTGGTGCTGCTCCGGAATGCAGGGCAGCCCTGCCTCTTCGCTGTTTTTCCGGAACACGCCTATCTGGGTGCAGAATCCAACGTGCTCAGCACCGGCGGGTGGCTTGCCCACTCCTGTAAACTCCACAGAGTAATTGTAGCGATTTGCCACTCCTAAAGCCCAGGTCTGAAATTCCATTCTGTTCCACTCAAATTTATGGTCTACATCTCTTAGGGTCACTATGGGAAACAGGGGGTTGAATTCAGAATTCGGCGTGCTGATGACAACCATGGCTGGAGACAGGTACCCAAATAGCACTTCAGGAAATCTGGCCAGATTATCTGAATCCAAATGTTCTATTACCTCAATGCATGATATCAAGTCAAATCCAAGCAGGCGAGAGTCTCTCTCCACAACAGAGCCGTGATACAAGGTAACGGTCAAATCCAGACTCCGGGGTTTTACGAACTCCCCCAAATAGGGAGACAAATGATGTCCATTGGATTGTAATTTTTCTTCATCAATGTCTACTCCAACAAGCAGTTGGATGCATGGGTAGATTTTTAGCAGCCTTAGGAGCTCAGTATCACCACATCCCAGGTCTGCAACCTTCTTGGGTTTGTGTTGATCCACTAAATCTCTCACAAACTGGTATCGTTGTTTGTACAATGGAGGTTTAAACTTAATTACCTTCCCTGGGCAAACTTCTTCAAAATTATCGACCACACTATTGCACTGCACGTTCATTTTTTCCATTTCCATTTTATTTTCAAGTTTCCTTGAGATGAAGAACTCAGCGCTACCCCTCAGAAAAATCCGGAGCTGCTCAGCTTGGCTCGCAAGCGTCCGGGGTCCCCAGTCAACCGACACCGACTCGCCCGCTCGCGCCCCGCAGCTCCCTCAGTCCCTCGGGAGGCTCTGGCCGAACGCAGCGCCCCGGCTTCCCGTCCCCATGGCCGAGGCGGAGGCACTGGCGGGCGAAGCCTAGCGCGGTGGGGAACGGTCCCGCCGCCAGCCCCGCCTCCTGCCGTCTCCGCCGGGTTCCCTACTCCTGGCGTCGGTTTTGGGGCTCCTAACGGCCGCGGCTGCGCACGTCACGGAGCCATTTTCTAGGCCCAGAAAAGCTTTTTTTGTATGTGGTGATACTATTTACTTTCACGTCTGGACAGCTGAATCCAAGGTATTCCTACAGATTCCCACTCTGGTGGGTCTTTCCCTCTAAATCTCAAGTCGCTGTGTTCTGGTGCCAGTTACCATGTGCTGATCAGATCTGTGGATACCTGTTGGGGGGAATGGTGGTGAATAGAGGAAGACAAAAGATAATATTCAAGACACAAGGGGACTGAGAGGAAGCTGCCTCCAATGGACAGGCACAGTGATCTCTGCAGGTGACCCACTTTTATTAGCAATTGAGTAGTACAGGGGCAGGGCTAGTGTGCTTTTCATGGAACATCAACTGCAGTAAATAGGGAGCAACTTAATTGAGAACAAGTCTTCCTCCACAGCAATGTGCCTCCATTCTTTAGATTGTCCTCAGCAGATATTATCTTGCCTCAGAAATGCTGCAGCTAAGAACCTTCTCTGCATAGCCAGGAAGCATGAAGCCTTCCACATACTTCCCTGTTCCTAAGGCAGGTCACACTAGCCTCAGAGCCACAGGACCCAGACATGTAGCATGGTCTCCATCACAGTACGATATCATTTCACAGCCCCTGGTCTCCAACAAGCTGCTGCTGGCCCACTGCTTCCTCCATGGCCACTCACCAAGGCTGGGCCAGTGGCTCATTGCCTCATCTTTAGCTCTTGGAGCAAGTAGCCTAGAGTGCATGGCCACTGAGATCTACTTTCCTGAAAGAACTGATCTTCTAGCCCCTGGTGATGAGAGGTGGGAGAATGGACCATTCCTGGAAGACCATGTGCCAATTTGGGATTCTCAAGTATCTGAGTGTGGAAGGGTTGTCCCCACCTGAATCCTCAATGATATCTGTCATTCTCCATGTCAAGTACTGTCGTCCCATGTCTCCTCTAACCTCAGCATAGGGTGGTCCCTGAGGGGTGCAGGCTTCTGATGCCATGCTGCCCTCTTCCCTGAAGATAGCACCCAGATGCACCTAGAGCTACTGATGAAAGCAGGTATTAACTTGCAAAGAGTTATGGGATAATGCAGCCCTAGGAGACTATATGCATTCTTCCCATTACTATTTCTGCTTGTCATCCTTCCCCTGCCTTTAGTTTCCATTCCCCAAACCTCAGCTGTGGCACAAATGATGGAAGAGAGGACACCAAGGCTGGGCTTTGAGGTCCCCCATGACCCTGAATCACTTCATGGGGGACCTCAAAGCCCATGAAGATCATGTTTTCCTGGAGCTACATCTTGATTACACTTTAGCAGAAAAAATTTGGTTTCCAGAGTAAAAAGAAAACCAACAAACAGGGAAAGAAATATAGCTGACTGTCCCCCCAACAAAGACCTTCTGTCTAAAACATATAAAGATTTAAAAAATCAGATACCCCCAAATTCAAAGTCCCAATCGAAGAATGGGCATCTGAGATAAATATAAACTTTTCAGATGAAGAAATACAAATGGCAAGTAAATACATGAAAAATTGTTCAGCATCACTGGTCATTTGAGAAATGCAAATTAAAACAACAGATTCCATCTCACCCCAGAAAGAATGACTATCATCAAGAAATCAGCCAATAACAAATGCAGAAGTTGTAGGGAAAAGGGAAGCCTTCTCCACTGTTGGTGGGAGTGCAGACTGGTGCATCCACTATGGAAATCAGTGTGGAAATTCCTTAAAAAGCTAGGATTGGAGATCCCATTCAAGCCAGCTATTCCCCTCCTGGGTGTTTTTCCTGAAGAACTAAAAACCTCATACCACAGTGTTATATTTGCACCCATGCTTATAGAAGTGCAGTTTGTCATAGCTAAATCCTGGACACAATCCAGATGCCCATCAGCTGTGGAATGGATAAAGAAGATGTGGTATTTTTGCACAATGGAGTATTATTCAGCTATAAAACAGGATAAACTTGGGGGTTTTCTCATAAATGGATATAACTAGAGACCATAATCTTAAGCAAAACAAATCACATTCACATAAGCAGATAATGTATTGTCTCCTTAATGTGAGAACCTGAAAGAGAACATGGAATCTGAAGGATACAATAGATACTGGGAAAGGGGAATGAATTTATTCAAAAGGAAAGAGGTTTTTTTTTAAAGGAAAGAGTTATTGAGTTGAGGAGGACAGGAGAGGTAGTGAGGGAGAGAGATATGTCTATATATGTAAGCAGGATAGTTTGGAAAACTCTACTGTGGATTTCTGCTGGTCTGTGGAAAAAGAGCAGATAATGCTTAATTTGTTTTGCTTACTTTTTTCAATTGTTTCTCCTTTTTGTCTTAATTTCTTATATATGTCTTTCTTATTCTTCCAATTTTGCTTTCATATATCTGGCAATGAATAACTGATTAGAAGACAATAATGCAAATAATGCATATTAGAATGCAAATAATGTATTGCATTCAATATGCACTGCAACCAATACTCTGAAATTCATAATACTTTGCAAGTGAAATTGTGTAACACTTGTAATTTTTCTGTTTCAATACTATCTTATACTCTCTTTAAAAAATAAAAATAAAATTAAAAGGTTCAGTTACCTCTCCTGTATGGGGAGAACAACACTTGCTGAGCAGAAGCTATGATGGAGATTTCTGCTGATCTGTGTGGTGTCACAAGGTCGCCAGCACTTAGAAGTTAAAATAATGGCAGCACTTGACAAATCTGTTACTTGGGCCAGGTGGAGAGGCAAGAGCTCAACTTTGCCCTTCTCTGGATCAGAAGCAGCTCCTGGAAGGCTGAGTGGTGTTTAGCATCACCAGAAAATTCCTGTGTGTGAATCTGAGACCTCAGCCAGGGCTGTCAGCCAGAACATCTCACGAAGGCTTCACAGAATGACCCAAGTTCTCTCAAGGGTGAACATCTCCAGGGAGAGGGTCAGTCAGAGGGCACAGCCTCACAGGGGAAATTGCTCTGTGTTCTGTTCCCAGAGCAGCCACAGAGTTGACCTAAATTCAAGAGAAGGAACCAGAGGCTCCCCCTTGATGGTGTGTGTCAAAGTACCAGAGGACAATGGGACATGGAAGATACACTTCTGGCCAGTTCTGGAAAGTAGAACCGGCTGCAGAAGGGAGGATGAGGAAGTGCAACTTCCATATTCAGCACCTCAAGGCTCAACACCTCAGAATCAGTTTGTTGCAAAATTGCCCTCAAACCCTGTGACAGATGAAGACAGATCAAAAAAGGGGTTTATGGGCTGGGGAGATAGCTCAGCAGTCTAAGTGCCTACCTGGGAAACATAATGACCCAGGTTTGATCCCTGGTACCACATACCATGCAGGCCTTGGAAGCACAGGTGCATCATGCCAATCCTCAAACTGGGAGTGGTGGTGCATACCTGTAATCCTAGTGCTGGGGAGGCTGAGACAGGAGGATTATTCTCTTTGTTACTGTTTTCTTGTTGCTGGGACAAATACCCCACACTTAAAATGCAGGAAGGAAAGGTTTATTTAGCTCACAGTTACTGGAAGATTCAGTTCATACTCAGCTGGCTCCAAGGCAGAGCTGCACATGCCATAGAGCAACCTTTCATGGTGGAGGCAAAGAGCAGAGAACCAAAGGGAAGAGTATGGGCAACAATGGCAACAGAGGAAGTCTGTCTGTCTATCTCTCTTATATTACATTCAGACTATCCAACCCAGGCTGGGTATAGCACTCACACACATAATCCAAAAAGTACTCAGACCCATAATCCCAGCCTTGGATCATGAATTAATCAAACTGCAGAACTGCATCTCAATGACTGCATGAGGCTTTACAGGGACAACTAGGCACAAACCATAACATTCTGCCCCTGGACCTCCAAAGACTCATGCACGTCCTTTTATGCAAAAGACATTTTAGTCCATCTCTAAGAGTTGCCAATGTCCCAATAGTTTCCACATTGCTGAAAACTCCAAGTCCCAAGTCTCCTCCAAGACTGAAGGCAAACTCTTAGCTATGAGGCTTTGTACAAAAGAAAAGTTGAACACTTGCAACATTCAGAGGCATAAGATAAACATTACCATTCCAAAAGTTGCAAAGAACAGAGGAATGCAAAGCATTGGGACCAACACAAGTCCAAAATCCATCAGGGCAGACATGAAATTCTGTAGTTCCATGTGGAATATGGGAAGCAATCTGTGATGAGTTGTGAGCTCAAAAGGCCTTACATGGCTCTGGCCCTATGGCACTTTTGGTTATAGCACCCGTAGTATCTCTCTTAGTCTGGATTTGCTACCTCTTTGCAGTTTCCCTTACATGATCCATGTTCCTGGATTTCCCAAACTTCTGGGGTTTCCACTGAATAGGCTTCTCACTCACAGCTTTGCACGCTACCTTCCCAGGGGCACATTGCCTGGCCACCCAGGCCTTCTGAAATCTAGGTGGAAGCCTTCTTATCCTCAGAACTCCTACATTCTGCAGTTGCCTATGTCTATGATGTCAAGGTCTGCTGCCGGATGGAGCAGTATCCAGGCTTTTTTCTTTCTTGGCTATAGAGGTTGAGTACCTGGATTGCTGAGTGCTCTGACCTCAACTGCGAGAAACAAATTCTCTATGCTGGTACCATTCTGGAACCTGGGGCTCTGTGGATTTTTCCACAAGGCAAAGTCCTTGACTTTTGCAATTCTGAGGCTGCAAAGGATGGAGACCTGCTGCCTTCAGTGATACCCTCAGGCCATCCTTTCCATTCTCTTGTTCCTTCTCTGCAATGGAGATTCTCTAAGCTCTATCTGTGCATTCCACAGCTTTATTGAAGCTTCCTTTCTAGCCTAACTCACAACACTTTAAACCATTCTTCTGGGCTCTTTGCTCTTCATTCTCAACATAAATCTGGTTAAAATCCCCCAACAATAGCCAGGCTATTGTCTCAATATTTGCTGCTTTGAAATAGCTTTTGAAAGTTTAATTAGTCTCCCATGCTTACTCTCAGTCTCAGGCAAAGTCTCTGGACATGAGCAAAATGCAGACAAAAATTCTGCCAAACCAAAACACAAATGATTTGGAATCCAACAAACAAAGCAGTCCTCTTTTGCAGCAGAAACTTCCCCAGAGTTGTCTTTATTTCTTTATTTTTTTTCATAATTTTATTGATAAACAGATAGCAATGAGACAGTTTCAAATCAAATCGGTAGGACAGTTTCAATAACCAACACACTGCATATATTCTTCTTAGTGGTTAATTGCTGTACAAGATGCGGACCTGAGATCCTATTTATAAACACCATTAGAACAAATCATTCTATTCATTAAGAGAATGTAACTATATATCTATCCCAACCACTTTAAATACACAAATACAAAATGGACATTCATCTGTATACCCCTTTTTTTCTAAGTTCCGTTATTTGAATATTATAGGTGTGTAAACTCAGCAAAATATTCTAAAAGAGTCCAGTAGCCCATAATAGCATAGGATCTTCTGTTTAACTGGCAATGTCAGAAATTATTGACCTGAGTCCCCTATAGCTCAGCCTAACAGCATGGCTTTACTTCCTATATTTTATCTTCATACTTTTCTACTGGATGGTTAAGACCAAAGTAAAGCAGGACCTATGCAACAAGAGTTGTAGCTTTTGGGTCTGAGAAGGTCAGTGAAATGCCCTCAGGATTTATCCTGAGATCCTGTACCTCAGATTATAGAATCTTTGTCAGTGTCAGCCATGTGGATGAGCCACAGCCATTGCTTGGCCAATGTGCTCTCTGTGAAAGCCTGAGAGAGTGTTTTCTCTCCATGTGACTCTCCTTAGGCACACTCTATATCATCGATCACTTTCCTCGGTAGTGTCCCAAATTTTCTGACCAAGAAGATTATGGGGCCAAACAGGGTTGTCTTTAGAGGCAGACTTTCTATCAGCATTCTGGTCATCTGAGCTCTGACCGGAATCTCCCATACAAAACAGCCAAAGCTGTTAAAGCACTTCACTTGTAGGTGACATCTCCAAATCTTTCCTATCTATTCCCTTAAACCACTCCCAAAAACTTGTAATCCACATGGTCAGGTAGTTGCAGAAATGATCCCACTTCTCTGGAACCAAATTCTGTCTGTTACTCTTTTCTTATAATATCTCACACTCAAAATGAAGGAAAGAAAGGTTTATTTAGCTCCCAGTTACTGGAGGTTTCAGTCCACATTCAGCTGGCTCCAAGGCAGAGCTGCACATGGCAGTGAGCAACCTTTCATGGTAGAGGCAAAGAGCAGAGAACCAAAGGGAGGAATATTGGCAACAGTGGCAACAGAGAGCAAGTCTGTTTCTCTATCTCTCTTATGTTACATTCAGTCTATCTGCCCCAGGCTGGGTGTAGCATTCACACCCATAATCCCAGAAGTACTCAGACTCATAATCCCAGCCTTGGATCATGAATTAATCAAACTTTAGAACTACACCTCAATGACTGCAAGAGGATTTGAGGGGACCACTAGACACAAACCATAACAATCACTATGAATCCAAACTGCATAGGGGGACCCTGTACCCAATAAACAAATAAAAATAAATAAAAGATTAAAAAAGAAGGGTGCTTATTTCCATAGGGATATGCAGCAAATTGGCCTAGAAATTGGCCCCAGTCACAAGCCTGTCAGGGCCCAGCCCACCAGCCAGACCTCACCCACAGCTGCTTCTGCTGTCAACAACACTGTTCTCCCTGGTTGTTCTTCCCTGCCCTCTATTTCTCCTTTGAACGATTTGATTATCCTGGCAGTGCTTCCTCAGAAGACAAGGGCCCTGCGTGAAAGACAGGTACTCTTTGGTGTGCCCAGCCTGGACCACTGGCCACTCCCATCCTTTGCTAGTGCTAGGGATTTTTGTATCCTGCAGCCTTGTCACTCCTACTCACTCTAACCCTGAAGAGCGAGGCTGTTGAACCAAGAAGTAAGACTATTTTGAATCCTGCAACTGCGAAGGCACAGAGGAGCCTGTGCCCCTGAAAATCAACAAACCTCTCTGTATTTTCCTTGTTTTTCTATTATATAAGCACAGCATGTCCTATGCAGAAAAGTCAGAAAATACATATTTGCAAAGGGGAGAATAAATGTTGCTTGTGTGCTCACCCTCCAGAGACAAAAACACAGCTGACATTTTGGAGCTTTTCCTCCATTATCTCTCCCTGAGAATATTGCTTTTCTTTGGGTGAGATTTTTAGCAACACTCCCAATGGAATAGCCTCTAAACTGTTTTTACTTATTTTTGATTTATCTTTTTCAAAACATTTTAGAAGTCAGATAAGGTCATAACACAGCATAATATAACCCACACAGCCATCCCTCTATTTGGGCACATATCACATTTTGCACAGTTGTTCTAGAATTTGAAAGAGCTGGACCATCACAGAGCACTTTGGTGTCCCCCCTAACTCCTTTCTCATCTGATGGGAAAAGAGAGAACTGAGTTTATAAGCAAGACATGTCTAAACAATGTGTACAAGTAATGTGTGATATGTTTGTGTTTTTTCATCTTAAATACATGCAATGAGGTGTGATCCACTATCCTGTTTACTCACTGTTTTCCAGTTCTATGTAAATCACACATATAAATTTTGCAAGGTCACTGTCTTATCCTTGCTGTGAAGTGTTATATCCTATAGTTTCCCTACTACTTGTTCAGCTCTACAGGTGCAAGTTTGTGTGGATTCCTTGCTGCTGCTGCTGCTGCCGCCGCCTACCCGGGAGCCATGAGCAAGGCTTTGTTCCTCTAGGAACCAGATAGAATAATACCCCTGCTGTGGTGTGAGGCCCATGCTTTGCCAGTCAGTGGAGGCCACTAAGAGGTGGCATGGAGGTTTCTACTGCAGCACACACTTGCCATTTTATTGTATTGTACAGCTTTGTCTTTGTGTCAATGTGAAAGTGTACACATAATTTGGCAGCCTATTTTTCCTACTTAACAATATATCATGAGTCATTTTCCACTGCATGCTGTCTTCAAAATGCATGTTTCACGGTGGTATAAACTGCAGGTCTATACCCAGAACAGCTAATGTCTCATTCCCTGGCCCCTCATTGGGATACACTCTTGGGGGTGGATGATGCAAGAGACTGCACACCCAACTGCAGAACCCTCGCTTTCCCAGAAGCTCACTGTTCACAGAAGCCATGAAGAGGCAGAGTCTATTTCAGACCCCCTCCTTGAATGTGACTGTGGCCATGTGACTTGCTTTGTCCTGTGGGACACTGTTAAATGTAAGGTAAGCAGAGGCTTGGGCTATGATGGGCATTGAGGCCTTTTCTCTTGGTCCTGGTGATTTTGTGGACACCGTGGGAATGAGCATGGGCTGACCTGTTGGGGGTCAGGTAATGTGGCCAAAACATCCTATCATCCCAGCTGACATTTGTCCAATCTGAGGTCCATGCACGAGTCTCACCTAAGCCATGCAGCCCAGCTGAGCTGGCCAAACAAGCTGACCCATGGAGAGGTGAGAAGTAACAAGTCAGTGGCTTCAGGGTCTTCTGCAGGGCAGCAAGCAAGGTTGCACCTGAACTGACTCCCTGCTCTGTTCATCCCACTGCTGCCTGTCACCCTGGAGTAAGATCCTGAGCCTCAGTTTCCTCCTCAGGAATATGGGGAGCATATTTACTTTTCATGAGATTAAGTGGGAGGGCTGTCATTGTAACATGCTGGAGCTCAGCATTCAGTCTTTCTCCTACATGCAGTTGTGATCTGTGGTCTTTCTCATTTTCCCTGAGTTCTTCCTGCTGCTTTTTAATCCAAATGTAGACATATTTAATGCCTTCTGGATGACACTGATTTTAAAATATAAATATAAATATGAGGACTTCACATTCAAAAGCAGGTGTGAGCACGTCCTTGATACTCTCCTAGGTCTCTGGTGTCCTATTCCTCTGGAATCTCCCTTGACAGCAGGAATGGCTGATGAGTTTCCTTGACAGGTGAAGGGGAGAGGACACTTTAGGAGCTAAGCCTGAAAGATGACAGAGTGGTGGGAGACACATCAGCCTCTCCAAGATTTGGAACCCAGGCTCTGGAAAATAACAGGGAAGAGGAGAGAGTAATAGATCCTTGGCAACAATGTAGGAAAATTAAAGGCTACAGAGAAATTGAAGACAATTTAAAAAATCTATAGTTTGTCTCCAGCTTGTGGGAAAGGGTGACCAAACCTACAGAGACACAGTTAATGCTGGAGATCTCAGGGGGCCTCAAGCAGAAACACATCTGTAGAATGAACACAAAGTTGCTGTGATCTTCAAGGACAGCATAAGATTCTGTTCCCATGGGGGTCTTTTGACTAGAGTGCCTCTATTCCATTACCTGCCATATTCTGGAGAAACTCCTGGGTAGGACACCATTTGAGTGAATATTGACTGCTTGAACCCAGAACTCAGAGTGCTTGTGGGATGGCTTCACTTGAGGGCCCACAGGGTTCTGTTCCCACAGTGACTGGATGAACAACAGGCTTGAGAGACAGCCATGATAATGAAACAGAGTGGAACAAAACAACCCTAAGGTGTTTCAGTTGGCAGACACAGGCCTGGCTTCTGGGACCAGGCCCAGACCAAGTTGTTCAGGATTTGTAAGTCCCAGCAATGATGCCCTCACCTTACTTTTATGCCTGCTGGTGCCTGCATCCAGCCTGGGTATGTTAGCTGACAGTCTTCTTTATCTACAGTTATGCACAGGGATGTGTCTGGACTTGGACATTATCTCTGAAGTGTAGATCCAAGAAGAAAACAATGTAATCAAAATGTCAGAGAATTTTTTTCTTTTTCAATTTTTTGTAAGTATATATTTTTTCTTCTTTCTTATCCTCTACTTTCTTCATCGGAATTTAGGGAATTTTCTTTTGCTCCCTTTCCTTTTTTCTTTTTTCTTTTAATTATTCTTTGAATTTTTATTATTTGAATTATCCATATAATTTTATCTCCTTTTTCAATTACCTTTTATATATTTCTGTTACTTTACCTAATTCTATAAACATTCTTATATTCTTGCTAGGAAACTTTGTCCCATTTTTCCTACTTCTTCTCATACTATATTGTGTAAGGTTTCAAATCTTTATCTTTTATTTCCTTTTTCTGAATCTCCTATATCTTTCACAATAGAAAGATAAAACTTCATTAATCTTTAGTTAACTCTATAAAATCACTCTTCAGTTCTTTTCTGCAATTACTAGAGCTATGAGTGCTACATTTATTATATATTGGCTTCAGGTCAATAACTGAATTATCCTAATATGTTCACTGTAACTGTAGGTGTATTCTTTAGGGTCGAGGATGATACATCACTGGTTCTTATCAGAACAGTCATGGTAGAGTGGCCAGCAGGCAGCAAAACAGCAGCACCAACAAATGTCCTTTCCTCTTTTATCCCTCCAAGTTCCAAACCTTTTTTTAGGTGGTGCCATCCACACCTGGGCTTGGGATTCTGTCTTCAGGAAATCCATTCAGCCACACCCATAACTATGCTAATTCTAATAAATGCACTAATTTAGTACCACATGCCCTTAAGTCCCAGTATCATACACTTTATATCCAGTCACCTGTAGAATGCCTTCCCTACGAATGTGTCAGGTTTTGGGAGGATGTCTAGATACAAACAACACTGTGCCCTGGCCCACAAAAGTCTCATGTGCCTTCTTTTATGCAAAAGACATCAATTTCCAAGAGTTGCTAAAGTCATGACAATTTCAGGACAGCAGAAAAATTCAAGTTTAAAGTCTTCTCTGAGATATAAGGCTCTTAGTTGCAAGCCCCTTATACAGATGAAAAGAAAGTTAAGTACTTTCAACATATAGTTGAAACGTGATAAATATAGTTGGAACAACATAAATGTTTCTATTCTAAAAGGTCCAAAGAAGATTAGACATGCATGGGACCAAAACAAGACCAAAATCTAGCATAGAAAACATTAAATCCTGTACTTCCATGTCCAGCACCTAAAGAAATCTGTGACAAGATGTGAACTCCAAAGAGCTTGGGTAGCTCTTCCCTTACAGCACTGTAAGTTATTTCAACTCTAACAACTTCTCTCTAGGGCTGGCTTTGCTCACTCTTTGCAGCTTTCTTCTGATGATCCAACCCTTCCTGGATTCACTAAACTTCTGGTGTTGCTGCTGTACCTTCAGCTTCACAATCACAGCTTCACACACTGCTCCTTAGGTGCAAACTGCTTGGTCTCTCAGGCTTTCTTCTGAAATCTGAGTGTAAGCCTTCTTTACCCTGAAACTTTTGCATTCTTTTTTAATTTGTATTTTCTTTTTGCTATAGTAATTTTATTTTTTTCTTGTCCAAATTTTATTTTGAAGAGTAAAAACGGAAGGAAAAACAAATAGAAAAAAGACAGAAACAGGGTAACATACAACAATACGTATGTTACAGATTTTCAAAACAGAACTTTTGCATTCTGCATGCAATCAGCATCAAACAAATGGTGCCAAAGTCTACTGCTAGCTAAAGGAGTAGCCAGGCTTCCTCCTCTCTTGGGTGAAGGGATTGAGTGGCTAGACTGCTGAGCAATGTGAACCTAATCCCAAGGACCAATTGCTCTAGGCCACCACCATTCTGGAGCATAGTTCTTGGGGGCTCTGTTCTCACCTTTGCCATTTTGAGGCTGAAGAGGCTGGAGTCCTGCTGGTCATCTTATCATCTGGGCATCTTTTCCATTTTCCTGTTCCTTTTGAGCAACCAAGTGCTCTGGTCAGCAAACAGTCATCCACTGATGAAGACTTCAGTTCTCCATTGTTTTCAGGTCTCACCCACTTTACTCCCCTCTCCTTCCATTTCCTTCAAATAGCTCCTGATCAGGTACCAGTGTTGAAATGCCAGCAAATCTGGGCTGAGCTCACCTCATGTGTTTGCTTTCTCTTTTTCTTATTCTAATACAACAGTTACTGACTTCATAAAGAAAGTTCTAGAAGTGTGTAATGTAGGGTAAAAGGTTACAATGGTCCATCTGCCCACACTTGGATGGCTCCCTGCTCTTTCAAGTTCCCTCTAAAGACTGTTGTCTGGGGCATGCTATGTACATACACCCTGACAGCTTCCTGTGTCCTGGGAATAATGACTTTGAACAAAATGATAAAGACAAGGAGCAAAATGCAATCTCAGGTCTCAAGCCCACCCATAACAAGTGCAGAGGACACTAGCTCAGCTGAAATAAATAAATCAATAGCATCGGAAGTAAATAAACAACAGCAGAAAGATATGGAGGAGCAGAATTATTTTCTGGAATTAAAAAAAAAAAGAAAATGCTGAATTTATAGCAGCTGAACTTAAGAATCAAATGCAGAAACATATGGAGGAAACACAATGCCCAACCAGAACAAATGCAGTGGACACTAGCTTAGCTGAAATACACGAATTAATAG
>NW_004524893.1:734101-745872 GCF_000260255.1 Octodon degus | reverse complement strand
AAAGAAATCTCTAAATTCATAGCACTTGAACTAAAGAATCAAATACAGAAACATAAAGAGGAAACCCAATCTGTAAAAAAACTCTGCAGTAAAAGAATTAATAACTGCTTCTAAAGAAGACATTTATTAAAAAAATACAGGAGATTAAAAAAAATAATGGATTCCTTGAATGAGCAATACAGAAAAGAAATAGATCACATGAAGCAGAGTCAAAGAGATGTAGAGATCCAATGGTTTTTCTGTCAAACAAAGTTGCAATGAACACAGTGTGGTACATCGATGCGAGGATAAATGGAAGACAATTTACTTGGAAGGGGAACTTCAGTCTATAGTTGCATTAAAAAATCATGGAGATACAGAACACAGAACATGGAATGACTGTAAATTCCTAAGCATCTGTGAGACTGACTGGACCAATTATAAACTGCTATCTTCAATTCTTCATCTACATCTCATGTGAAACCAAGTGGTTTTGCAGCAGCCATCTGTGGATGGACTAAAACCTCTACAAAGTGTGAGCCAAAATAGTCTCTCCTTTATGTGTGTCAGGTGGTCTGTCCTAGCAACGAGGAAAGAAACAGCCACATGTGGTTCATCTCTGGGCTGCATAGCTTAGTGGGAACACAAAAAGCCTTCACCAGAAGCCCCTACCTACACAGATGCTTTTCTGGGTGTCTGTATAAGTAGAGGCTTCTGGTGAAGGCTTTCTGTGTTCCCACTTAATTTCTGAGGCTTGGATTCCCTGTTGATTAAAAATGGGAATAATCATATAATTCATCTGAGAGGCTTTTATCACATAAATGGGACAAGGTTTTGGTGTTACATGTTTGGTATGGTATCTTTTTCAGGCTTTATGTTTAGGAAATTTTTGTTGAATGAATAAACTATATATAATTTTTTAAAAACCTTCTATTGAGCACTTACATATCTACACCTGGAATGCTATCTTTATTATTCTCTTTTACATGTGGGAACCTGAGGCCCTGAAAAAAGTACAGATTTATCTACAGTTTATAAGCTGGTTGGAAGTAGAGATGGCATTTGTGACTTTTCTGTCTTTTCTGACACATCTCATATCCTGGCCTTAATCCCAGGACAGAGATATCAGGACTGACCGATACACCTGGCCCTTTCCCATTTAAACATACTTCTGAGTTCTGGGGATCAGGATCCTTCCAGAATGAGAGGGGAGAATTGACTCTGCTGGGCCTCCAATTCTGCAGTCGGGGCTGTGAAGCAGCAGGACAGGAGGCTCCTGTCCAGATGGCTTCTTCTGTTGCAGGTGGGAGGCTTGGACTTAAACCTGTGTCTCCCAAGCCTGAGACCACCTGCCAGCCTGCAAAGGTTTTCCAAGGGCTCTGTGGGACCAACCACCTCCTGGGGGACCTGGCCCCTTAGACAAGCCACACTGAGTGCTGATGTGATCCTGTGGCCACCCATGTGATTTAAAGGCTGAAGGTTCTGTGGGAGTAAGGAGAGAAATGGAGAGTTAACTTTTTAGAGCTAAATTTTGGAGGTCCTGCACCTACTACCTCCCTGAACAGATTTGTTTTCCACAAATACCAGGTACTCTTTCTCTTATCTCACACCAACCAGGAGCTGAGCCCATGTTGTCCCAAGCACCTGCTTCCCATAATTCTGAGTTTGCCTGAAGATATAACCAATCAATAACCACCAAATACTCTGCTTCTGTATTTTTTCTTGTAAACTCCACATAAGCCTTAGACCAGAGATCAGGGCCTGATATTTGTGAATGATACTTGGTCAGGTCTGTTGATGTAAATAAAACTACATCCAAACCCTGAGCAATGTTTTGGTGTTTCTGTTGGCTACTGCATCTGGTGCATTGGCCAGGAAAGCTGACTGTGATGACCTCTTTGATCGCTGGCCATGGCCCTCACAGAAAGAACAAGGACCTTTCCAGATCCTGACAGGAAGGTGCATCCTCAAGATTTCTCAAGTTCCCTCAGAGGTCTGGAGGAGGATCCCCAGTTTGCCACTTGAGCAGCTCATATTGGACCCAAGAGAGAAAATAATGCAGTCCACCTGCCTTCCTGATTACAGTAAGACCCTAGGAGCACCAGTTTTAGTCTGTTCCTGCTCAGTTTGAGCAGATGGATAGCCTGATAACCTCTCATTAGTTAGGCCTTCCTGTGGTATGGAGGAGGGCATAATTTAATAGCTGAATTCTTGATGAATGTGTGAGTGAATGGAGCAGGCAGCATAAGACAAAGCCTGCTCCATCTGTGCGCCAAGACTGGGAAGCAGTGATTACAGTGGCTGATTGGACCTTCACCTTTGGTTCTGTGTTAACTGACATATGGCATAATGGAGGGCTTGCACCCTCTTTAGCTAAGTCATGCCAATGTCCCTATCAGGGGCATGGCCAGGGTGCATCTGAATGGTCTGTCTCTGATGAGCACCAGTCCTTTGTCTGTCTTAAAATCATTCAAGGGTCACTACACACATGTAGAAGTCAGCAATAGGTTCTAGTTAGTCTAAACCTATGGTCCTTGATTGCATGCTGCAGACTTAAGAAGGGCTACTCTGATGATTACAAAATAAAAATGAAACTCCAGAAGATCTGCACCCTTTGTGAGACTGACAAACCAAAACTCTGCCCTAATTTGCCTTCTGAAGGAGTTTAAAGGTTGAAACTTTTTGGCAAGTTTGGAACAAAGTCACTGAATCTGGAAAAGAAGGCCATCTGTTATGGTTTCTCTCTAGTTGTCCCCCCAGTGCCTCACACAGTCGTGGGGCAGCTTCTGGAGTTTGTGATTGATCCTTGTGAGTGTGGATGCTGCACCTGACCTGGGGCAGGCAATTTGCATTACAATGGAGGGAGGGGAGGGAGGCTGGCCAGCTGCCTGATTGCCATTCATTTTGCTCTCTGCTCTTTGGTGCCACCATGAAAGGCTACTCTCTGGCATATGCCACTCTGCTTTGCAGCCAGCTGAGTATGGACTGAAACCTCCAGCAACTGGGTGATAAATAAACCTTTCCTTCCCTAATTTTGAGTGTCAGGTATTTGTCCCAGCAATGAGAGAAGAGTAACCTAGACACCATCCCAACCAATTTCCTTACATAGATTCCTGGATTAGTTTCTACCAAAGCCTGCTGTCATAGCTCTGTGTCTGCACCACAGGTGATACACAGATGATTCTGCTTAGGACAAACTGCCCAAGCAGCTCTGCTTCAACTCCAATTCAACCCCAGCCAGAAAAACTACCCAGTATCCCCAGAAAATCCATCTCAATCAGAGGTAGACTTGCCCCCAACATATGTCCTACAAGCTCAAGCTGCTGTGCCAACACCTGTACCCCTGAAGCCACTTAAGCATCCATGCCTGGATCACCAGCTCTATCTGACCTTCTGAACTCAACCTCTTCACTGACAGGGCTGCAATCAGATTTCAGTGTCTGTGTCACCCGCCCCATCTGCCTGCCCAGACTCAGCATGCTCACTTCTAAGCATTCAGCCAGAACCTTCTCCTACTTACTGCCACCATTAGGTACCCACATCAGAGGTCATCTTTGGTCAACCAGTCAGTCAGATTCTTCTACTCATCTTCAAGTTCCAGTCTAAGAGTATCCTGGAATCCCAGGAGGGCCACAAAACCAACAAATGCTAATGCATTAACAGTCCTTCAACACTACTGATCTCAAAAATCACACTCTGAAAAGCCACAAGTGATGATGGACCTTCTCATCTCAATCTTCCAGACTCACAAGCTTATATAACCAGCAGCTCTTCCTGACCCTCTTCAATACTGAACATCAACACCATATCCCGAGGCACAAGCTTGGCTCAAGGTACAAACCCCAACAGAGATACCTGGGTGACCACTGCCTCTCATGAGGGATCTGAATTAGGACTATAACACAGCAAATGATTTGGGCACTCTGAACCAGTATCATACTCCTCTCCTCACAAACCTCAAGGAAGGAAGTAAAAAGCCCATAAACATGTCTAAGGTTATTGCAGCTACCCAGATGTCAGACGAAAGTCCAGTTAGCTTCTAGGAGAAATTCTGTGAAGCTTACCAGACTTATGCCCTTTTGACCCTGAAACTCCTGATATTCAACAAATGAGTAACACTGCTTTCATTACACAGTCTGCCTCTAATATTAGAAAAAAGATCCAGAACATGGATGGCTTTGCCAGACTGAATGCTACTCAATTACTCCAAATAGCACAAAAGGTTTTCATAAATAAAGAGAAGAAAAAGATCAACAATGTGAGAACAACTGCAGAGCCCACCAGAAGGCCACCCTCCTGGCTGTAGTGCTAGGGAAGCCTATTCTTGAAGCACCTCACTAATGCCAACCCTATTGTAGCAACTGACCTAAGGGGGACCTCAGACCTCACAGCTCAAGGCTGGTAGCAGACCCTATGCTTTAGCAGCCTACCAATGTGCTCCCTGAAAACAGTTTGGACACTGGAAAGATAAATGTATCCTCAATCTGCAAGACTCAAAGAAACCTACCTCAGCCTGAACCTCTTCTTACCCTTTCAGGCTTAGATGAATAGGACAGACTGGGCTCTATCAAACTGGACCCCTGAGAGCCCACAGTCATTGAAAAAGTCTGGGGCAAACCCATATGACCTTCATGGTAGACAGTGAGGCTGAACATTCAGTCATGGCTTAGTCTGTTGCACCCCTGGGGATCTCGTAAATTCAAGTCATCAGATTTCCCTCTGAAAATAGCTCAGTGGACTAAAGGACCTGCTTCAGGAGAGTGCAGCATCTGAGGTTTGATCTCCATTGTGTCATGCTGGTCCTGCCCCCGGGGTATGCTGAGATGGCAATTGAGCCTGGGCGTGGCGGCACACGCCTATAATCCCAGTGCTTGGGAAGCTGAATACAGGTGGATCACTATGAATCTGATCTACATAGTGAGAACCTGTGGACCCTGTAGACCTTGTTCTAAAATTAAAAAAAAAGAAAGAAAAGAAAAGAAGAAAAGAAAGAAAAGAAAAGAAAGAAAAGAAAAGAAAAGAAAAGAAAAGAAAAGAAAAGAAAAGAAAAGAAAAGAAAAGAAAAGAAAAGAAAAAGAGAAAGAAATTCTGTCAGAGCTGGTCCTGTGACATCGGGGGATCTCGCATAAAACATGAGTTCCTGTACATGCATGAATGCTCTGTACCCCTCCTGGGACAAGCCCTCCTTTTCAAACTGGAGGCAAGTATTTCCAACTGGACTGCCTCTCATTTGGATCCAGCACTCCAGATTTAATCCTGATTTTGACTACATCCCAGGAAGAAGAATGGGGGTTGACCTAAAGGTGCTGGGGAAACTTGTCCTCTGCTTTAAGAGTGCTAATTCATCTAAGATCATTTAACTAGCTGGCAGAGTGACCACTGTTTGTTAGAATTCTTTAAGGGACAAATAAAAGGTCAAGCTCTCTTTTTAAAAAAAAGTATTAAAAATGATAAAAACCTTCATTAAAAAAAGTAGTAAGAATTCAACAATGGTTTCTATTTTGAATGATGTTGTCTTCAAATTAGTTGTTTATGTTGCTAGATATAAACTTGCAAAATTGGTTTTAAGAAAACAGAACAAAACAACAACAAAAAGAAAATTACAAGAAATTAAAAAGAAAAAAATAAGGAAAGCAATTTAAACATTAACTATTCCTTTCAATAGACCAGCAGAAATCAGAATTACAGTTATCTGAACTATCTTGCATATATACCTAAATATATCTTTTTCCCTTCTTTTTTCCATCTCTTTCTTCACCCTAGTTTTGGCTTCCCATTTAACAACTTCTTTACCTTTTGCAGTATCTGTCATAAGTTGTCTTCATCCAAGATGACGTTCTTGTCTTTAGTGTTAACAAGTGTTCATTTTCCATGGGCTCAGCTTACAAGTTCTTAGTTGTTGGATAGGAGGGAAATATTGGGACAGTTCAGTCTCTCTCTCTCTCTCTCTCTCTCTCTCTCTCTCTCTCTCTCTCTCTCTCTCTGTTACATACTTCCAAAAAATGAAAGTACAAAGGGATGGGAAAAGATGAGAAATAAGATCAGAAAGAGGAGGTCTAAGGGCTGGGGAGATGGCTCAGTAGAATAAGTGCTTGCCTGGCAATCACAAGGGCCTGAGTTCAATCCCTAGTTCTGAAAACAAACAAACAAAAACAAAAACAAAAAAAGAGGCGGTCTTTTTTGCTCATACTCCATGACTTTGTGTCATCACTCTCAGGTTGTAAAGGAGACAATGGGAAATCTCCAGAGCTAAGATTTCCTCCCTTCTCACAGCATAGCAGACCAGAAAGGAAACTGGCAGGACAGGCTCATCATATCCTCTAGGGTGCTCAGGAGTGACTGGGCAAGACTGGCCCAGTGAAACCTATCCCCCAAGTCTTAAGAATGGCTTCTGGCTGGCAGAATGCCTTTTAGTTGGCAGTTTTTATCTTTTGCACTGACTACCTCAAGGGGCTAGCCCTGTCTAATTGCTTAAAGTATTTTTACCTAACTTAGCTATCAGTAATATTAGACCAGTTGGGTCCTCTGTGTCCAGGTCTCTACTGTAACCAATTCTTGCTATCTGTGTTCTTTTCCTAAGGATGACAAGAATGTACCCCTCAGTGCAACAGTGGAGAATGAAACAGGTGAGTTTCATTAGAGAGAACAAACAAAACCCTTCACTAGATATCAGGGATTCCAAGTGAGGATGCTAGGGAAGCAGCTAAATCTGGGAGCATATATGCAGGCTCTGGCAAGTGGAAGAGGCAGTTTGTCATTGGTAGGTGTTTTGTGCTGTTTTCAACCTTGATAGATATGTGAAAATGAAGGCAAGCAGTTGCCACTGTTTCAAGACTTCCCCAGCCCTTGCCCTAATCTGCTGAACATCCTTTCAGCTCCTGGTCTCACGTTCAGGCATAGTGCCTGGAATCCCATCACTGATGTGGGAGTCCTTGTCCTTTGAGGCTTCTGTGGCCCCCAGTGCATCCAGAAGCAGCAGGAGCCCCTCTCTGGCCGGCCTCCCTCCCACCCAGCCATTCTCTATTTCTGTCCACCCCCCACTCCTCTCTGGCCTCACATTAAAGTACTCTCCTCTCCTTAGCTCAGTTCTTAGGCCACCTCTGTTGTGCAGCTTCAGGAACACTGCTGGCAGAGAATCTGAGCACAGTAGGCACTGGCGAAGGAGTGCTTCCTCCCTCCCTCTGAGGTCCACTGAGGGATTTTTTTTTTTTTCAAAAGACAGGCCAGGCTGTGTGCACCACTGCATCCCCAGCTCAAACTCTGCAGCTGGGGAGCAGTGGGTGAGGAATCAGCATTTGTTGCCTGAGTGCCTGGGGCTGGAATCAGGGAGCCCTGGATGTCTAGTGGAAGAAGTGAGTGCAGAGGAGCAGTTCACAAGCTGGGCTGCAAGGCCTCCTGCTTTCCCTGTGTTCTCTTTGGACTTGGAGCAGGGCAGAGGGAGGGAGGGAGGGAGGGAGGGAGGGAGGTCCTTTTGGTGCACTGAGTCATACATTCAAGATTCTATGAGGAAACTGATGCCCAGAGAGGACTAAGGTAAGGAAACACAAATGGAGCTGAGGTTGACTATTAGATGCCACATTTGTCAGTTGGGCTGCCACTGCTCTTGTTAACATCACCTCTATTGAACAGATGGGGAAATTCAGGCCAGCATGGGTTAGGATAAGGACAGATCAAGGTAACTGTGGAGTCAGGAGGCAAATCTGGATTGGCTCCTCTTAGGACCACTGAGTGCCATTATTATTGTCAGGCTTGATTCAGGCATGACTTCCCAGCACCCAACCTGTTTGTCAGCAAAGGCACTATTCTCAGAGCAAACCCAACTAACCATCCTCAGCAAACACCAGACCTTCTAAGAAGAGGTAAAGTAGAGCATGGGCTCTTCCAAGCACTGAGAACCTGAAGACACCCAAACATTTACACCTGATGCCCCAAGAACTTTGCCCACAGAGACACTGGGCATGCAGAAAACTTTAAATATGGATGTCTGTCCATATTTCCACATCTGAGGTTCCTGATTTCCTTTATACATGTCCTATAAAAAGGCTGCATGTTTCTCTGAACCACAGAGAGGGCTTTTTCTCCTCTGTCTGCCTGTCCTCAGCCACAAAAATTTCATGCCATGTTGCCTTTACCTAAGCACAGTGGTCTCTGCCACACAGCAGTCCTTACAATTATTGCTGCTCATCGCTATTTCTGCGGTCCAGGTGGCCACCTGGGTTCCAGCCCAGAGTGATGCTGGAGGCTGAGCAGGCTTCTTTGTTTCCAGCCACTTAGGGTCATACATTCAGTTTTGTCTGCTCACTGCTGGCCAAATAAAAGGAAGTATTTGGGTAAAAATGAAATAGGATGTGTCCAAAACTAGCTCTCAGGAAATGGAAAGGCCTCTTTCAGTCAAATCAATACCTCAGCATTTGAGGTAGGTAAGGTCTTTATGGTAAGCCACAGAATGGAAGGATGCACAGAGAAATAATAGAAATCTCCACATTTGCTTTATTAATTTCAGCCATCTTCAGTCATCTTCCCCCTTCTTGTGGAAAAGAATCTGGGCTCCAGAGTTGCTGGTGTCATCATGTGCACATTCTTTTCATTCATCTGTGCAGAGGAAAAGCCGTTTATGTCTGATGTCAGTGAGGGAGAACATTTAAGAGACCCAGGGCCTAACTTGCAACCCTAAACCTGCTAATTTCTTTCAAAATACCAGTGATATAGGGATGATGTAGGACCTACAAGCAATCTCAGCAGTATGAGGCAAATATCGTAACTCCCAACCTGCTAGCCTGTTAGATGTCAAATGGGAAGCAAGTGCCACAGCAGTGTACAGGGGCTTTCCCCGGAAGGAAAGCTTTGGTCTCCCACCCAAAGTGATAGATACCTATTTAGAGTAACAATTTCTGCCCCTCACCCCTAGGGGAATCATGTAAGTGTATCATTCTTTTTTTTTTTTTTTTTTTTTTACAGAGAGCTAAGACAGATAGAAATATTATAGGTGGATGGACAGGAATAGGCAGGCCGTCAAGATTCAGTGAAAAAGATGAGAATACATTACATCTGTGTGGCAGGCATGTTCTTTGAAGGCCAGAGCTGAAGACATAATGAATGACTTCAGTCACATGCTTCCCCTACAGAAGTAGTGATTCATGCTCTAAATAGGTATTAAGCACCTTGGGTGAAGGGTCAGGATGAGTCATGGATCCATCCCCTCCAGAAAAGGCCTTGATTCCACTCCATGTGTACTTGCTACATGGCTTGTTTCCTCATTTGATTCCCATTTAATCAATATTACCTAAGCTATTATGCTCATTATTTTGTTGGTTGACTATAGTTTTGTCCTACTTCATACTTACCTTGAAATTTCCCATTAGATCACTGTTATCTAAGTGGCTGTACTTGTAATCTTATTAGTTGATCATAATTTTTCCCACCTTGGACCTGCCTCACCTTGTAGTTTTCTCTATAAAATTTCCTTGCAAAGTGGGGTCCTCAGGAACCTACTCATGACACCTTCTGTCTCCGTCAAACCCAAGCTTTCTTTCCCAAATAAATATAGCTCTCTGTCCCTAATAAATAGATTGTATTCCTAGCCTCCATCACTCCTAGAATTCATTCTTGCATTTTAGAGAACAAGGAACTCATATGGAATATGGAATGTTGTGGGAGTTGCTTTCCTTTTTGTTTTGAGGACTTTAACAAATGTACCTCCACTCAGAGTTGTATCTGTACTGATTCTGACAGCCTATAATATTTCTACCTAATGTAGCCTTTCATAATAACAACACCATGGTTAAACCTGAATCCTGGGGCTTTAGTTTAGAAGACACAATTCACACACTTGGCTCACTGCTCTGCATGTCAGCTGTGGCACAGGTGCCATAGGTTCCAACTGTTCTAGGCTTTAGGAAGCTACTTGTTTCCAAAACAAACAAACAAAAAAAACCCCTAACTTTTCAAGTTCCATTCTGCAGTGTCAGTTACACTTCCTGCCAGCCTCCCATGTCCTCCCCAGCCTCTTGTCCCAGAGTCCCCACTTGCCTACCTGGGTCTGAGCTGCTGCCTGAGCTGCTGCTGAAACTCCAGCATCTGGGAGTGATTCTTCTGCCGGATGCTGGAGATGGAGCTTGCAGCTTCCACACTCTCCTTGATGTTGCTTAGGGCGATGTTCTGGAGGTCCAGCATCTTCTGCAGCTTCTCCTTCAAGCTTTTTATGCCATCCAGCTGGTCCTGTTGATGTGACTCCACGACAAGCAACTCAGGGTCCAGGTCACTGCAGGTTGAGTGCACAGGAGTGAGTCCACTGTCCCACCCTTCGTACATGGCCAAACAGGGAAACTCAGAGCACCTGTTTGTGTTTGGGTCACACATCCTAAGAGCCTATAGTAGGTGCAGATTGGAGAGGGGTGTGATGCCGAGCCAGGACATAGATGGACAAAGTGCCCTGGTGTCCTTGGTGTCCAGCCCAACCCTAATTTTCTTAGAGCCAATATGTAACAAGTAATCTCCTAGATTCTGTGGTAAATGTTGTTAAGACTATAGAGGCAAGGTGCTCCATAGGTAGGGAAAAGATGGGGCAAGGCCTCATTGAGCTTTATTAAGATCAATAGGGAAACTTGCTAAAAAGCAGTTGCTGCTTCACAGGATGACTGCAGTTAGGGCAATCAGAAAGACAAGGGAGGCACAGAAAAGCTAAAGTGAAAGAGGCATCAGGTAACAATGACCATATGAATTCATCACGAAGTGTTAAGGCTAAGGAAGCAGAAATGAAAGGCTAAAGCAGCCTGCTCCTCTCACCAATCTGACAAAATGCAAGGATGATAAGAGACAGCCACCTAGGGGGCCGGGAGATGGCTCAGCAGAATAAGCACTTGCCTGGCAAGCACAAGGGCCTGAGTTCAATCCTCTGTTCCACAAAAAAAACAAAGAGATAGCCACCTAAATATAGAGAGAGGCGGAGGAGGGAAGGAGGGAAGGAGGGAGGGAGAGTGACATACAAAATCCATGCATATAAACACATATGTATGTTCTCACTTTAACATCAATATAAATTGCACCAGATACATACATGTACACGTGGGACACATGTGTCCCTTTACTTACTCATTAAGTAATCTGCCTTCCTAATAGCCTTCCCCCATCACTTATTCATTAAAAGGGATAAGAATAAACCAAAAGGGAAGAAGGAATGTACACGGGCATGCCTAAGATCAAAGACAGTGAAAAAAAAAAAAAAAAACAGATTAGATTCTGACAAGTGCCCTCCTAAGGGGTGGGAAAGACACTAGTGCCCAATAAAAGGAGGCAGGAAAGAGTTCCTAGTTTTTAGTTCTTATATCCTCTACCACCTCATGGTAGCTATCCTTTGTTTTCCATCTGTTTGATCCTAAAATAAATCTGCTTTGGATATAGTTATCTTTGCTCCTTTGTAGTTCTTTCCTGGTGCCACGTATAGTATCTCTGGGAGCTGTGTTCACAGCAGAGGACAAGCTGCCCACTCCTGGACATAACAAGACAAAGGTCAAAGTGAAGGGAGTCACTCAGGCAATTTTACCATCAAACTGCATGAAGCCAGGCTCTCCCTCCTCTGACATCTCCAGCACTCAAGGGTTGAAGGAACCAATACTGTAACTAACTCAAGCACTTCCTTTAAACTCTAGAGAGACTGCTACTTCTTTGTACAAAAGCTGCTCAGCACCACCACTTCTCTTTCCTGGATGTAGGGCTAAGAACATTTCTTAGAAGGGATTTCTTGCACTCCCAGAGGTTGTCAAGATTGCTTCATTTCAAACCCATACATAGTG
>NW_004524893.1:733436-733966 GCF_000260255.1 Octodon degus | reverse complement strand
CTCTCCCTTTCTCTCTTTCTTGGTAGCTGGCTCTTATCAACCTTGCATTTTGTCAGGATACAGGATCAGACCTTTGATGGATCCTCCTGGAACAAGGAGTCAACACATAGTATGGCTAAGATCACCTGCCAACTGAGAGGAAATCTCTCTCCTGCTGCCCTGAGCAGGTAGTAGTGGAAGAAGAAAAAAGTAACTGAACACATAAGGTGACACTCTTCTTTCCCAAATGTCTTATAGAGGAAAAAAAGACTTGAAGATCTCCTGTTACCACCTCATGAATTCTCTATTAAAAGCAGTCTCAGCCAGCTATGGTGGTTCACCCCCATAATCCCAATACCCAGGAGGCTGAGAAGGAGGACAGCTGCAAGTTTGAGGTCAGCTTAGGCTACATAGGGAGGTAAGTCCAGCCGGAGCCATATAGTGAGAACTTGTCTCAAAAAGAAGAAAGAAAGAAAGAAAGAAAGAAAGAAAGAAAGAAAGAAAGAAAGAAAGAAAGAAAGAAAGAAAGAAGAAAGAAAGAAAGAAAGAAA
>NW_004524893.1:706633-733336 GCF_000260255.1 Octodon degus | reverse complement strand
AAGAAAGAAAGAAAGAAAGAAAGAAAGAAAGAAAGAGAAAGAAAAGAAGAAGAAGAAAGGAAGGAAGAAAGAAAGAAAAGAAAGAAAGAGAAAAGAAAAGCAGTCTATTGTAGTAGCTCTAATTCACAAGAACAATTAACAGAGAAGCAGTTTGCTGTAACAACTCCAATAGAGGGTCCCGGGGCTGTACTCTAGTGATAGCTCTTCCAAAATTAAGACAAACCATCAGCCTATTCTTCCATGAGCTTATTTTTGTGGTGTAAAAGGAGTTTTCTTGCTTTTCCTTTCTGATTCATATATTTGTTACTTATTACAAGATCTCTGTTATGATTCACAAAAATATACATCAATAAATACATAAATAAAAAAAGAACAAAGACTAATTGGTCACCTCTAGAAAAAGTTCTGAGTAGTCTACTTATAGTTATAAACCTAAAGTTATAACAGATCATTGGCCAATACAACTTGGCCAGTATGTCTAAGAGTACACTTTGACCTTAAAAGGTACCTATGAATTTAACCTCACTAAAGTACCTATTACTACTACATTAAAGCTTTCTGGGCTCATATAAATTTTCTTTGTCTTTTATTTTTGCCTTTTTAAACTGCTAACTCTTCAGAGTCTGTTATGGTTTATGTCTAGTTACAAAGCCTCATGTAAGTTATGGGGCAGATGCGGCTGGAGGAGCAATGAGTGGCTTGAGGAGCAGGGCCAGAGGACCAGGGTGGGGTCCAAGGGACTGACCCAAGAGGTGCAAACTGTTAAACTGGTTAACCTGTGCTTTCTGAGAGAGATGGAGAGGATCATCCTGAATACAGCAGCGCCCCAGCCTCTCCTCCAGTGTCTTGAAACCTCCAGTAACTCTAAGCTAAATAAACCTTTCCTTCCCTCATCTTGAATGTGGGGTATTTGTCCCAGGAATGAGAGAAGAGTAACTAAGAGAGTGCCTTCTATAAGTAATTGTTTAAGTAGGTCTTTGGGATAGCCAAGCTTATTTATGATACTACAGGATAAGGGCTAAGGGGCTTGAGATTTACATGGGATTTACAAGACAAAACTTTTAAGTTTAAACACTCTTGGGCTTGGGAAGCTGCTGGCCAAGATTCCCTCTGTATTTCAAAAAGCAGCAGTCTAAACTGATTTACTTAGTTTTCTCCATGGATGGGAGACTGTCCAATATTTTTCAGAGTCTTACAGTGACACAACCCAACACATTCTATTAAACATATCAGAATATAGTCTAATTATAGCTAAAAGACAAAGCTTTCTAGTTCTAAAACAATAAGTTTTTCTTAAGATATAAGGGCAGATTTGGTGACTAAAACTGAGTTTTGGGAGCTAAAGATAATGTTGATTTGTAAATGTTGGTTATAAAATATTTTCAATAATCAGTTTACGCTTGGCTAAAAGACAACTATTGACTCAGTTTATGCTATAACCTATCAATCTAAAAACAAGATATGCTGTGCACCTAAGCCAAAAAGTGAAGCATACCAACTAAAGACTGCATAATTTTAGCATACAAAAGGTAACTAGCAAGTGCTCTGTTTCATACATTGTACACTGAAACCTAGACATAAACTGAGCCAAATTTAGCATCTTTCTTAGGTTTACTCCTACCATTTAAAACTTGGCCTATATGTAGTAGCTTTAATTAACAAAAACCTTACTGTTGTATAAGTGATAGACACTTATTTACTGCTAGTTATTCTGTTGTGATCAGTAGCTCAGTTTCCTAAACTTCTAAGACCTCAAAAAATTTTTCTTTCATTTTTATCAGTAGAGTTATATCCTCTGTACCATTTCCTAAATCTAAATTCTGCCTTAAATACAAAATGTAAGTAAATATACACAAAGATTTCTATATACTGGCAGCTGGGATGCTAATTATGGCTAAATTTACAGTATATTAAATATATTTGTTTCTCAAGTATACAGGCCTACAAAGATGCAAACTAAAAAAACCACCTTTTTATGCAGGTGACTTCCAGGCTAAAGTTGGTTGTGGTGGTAAAGTTTTTATAATTATTATAAAATTGCTTTACGAGACTATGTGATTTATAGTTACTAAGTGACATCTTCTTATATATGTCCCAGGTTCCTAGATATGAAGATTAGGATAAATACAGCTGTTCTCTACAACTTCTTCATTATGCTTCCTGTTCTGTTGATAAAGATTTAGAAATCTATGTGCCAAGAACATGGATGCTTATTCTGAGTGCAGACCACAGGTCTGTGTGACTGACAAGAGCCTAGACAAATTATGACAAAGTGAGACAGACTGGGACCGGACCTCAGTTAAGATTATGCTGTACATGCAGCCTGCTCTAGGGGCCTAAGCTAGCTCCCACTTTATCTCTGTTTACATTTCTTTCTCTTTTTATCTGTTTTTCAAAAAATACACAAGGGTGATCTTTAATAGAGTACATCTTGAATGTGTAGCAGTAGTTCAGTAGTAGTTAAGAATATTATCTTTAGGATTTATTTTAAAAAACCTTGAGACCCATTTAAAAGAAAATATTTCAAAAGGTTTTTCCCCCAAATATAAGTTAATAAATAAAGAAACTAGGCTTAAAATTTGGTTCTATAATAAAGAGAGATAGTTAACAGCTATCCCACTTGATAAGGTATAGCTGTTCCTTATGATAAGATATTTTACACTCGCTGGGCCGGGTGGCAAATGTGTGTAACCCAAGGACTTGGGAGGCGGAGACAGGAGGACCATTGCAAGTTCAAGGCTAACCTGGCCTATATTGCGAGTTCAAGGTGAGCCTGAACAACACAGTGAGGCCCTGTCTCAAAAACACAAACAAAAATTTTTGTACTAAAATAAAAATTGGGAGCTGAAGATTTAGCTCACTGGTAGAATGCTTGCCTAGCAAGCTGGAAGCCCTGGGTTCAGTCCTCAGAACCAAAAACAAAAAATAAACCTTACCTAAAAGCAATTACAAACCAAACCAAACCAAGCCAAACAAAACAAAACAAAAAATAGAGAAAATAAAAATTTAAATATTGGGGCTGGGAGATAGCTTAGTAGAATAAGCTATCTCCCACCTGCCTGGCAAGCACAAGGTCCTGAGTTCAATTCCTGGTACCACAAAAAAAAAAAAAAAAAAAAAAGGAAAGACTTAGAGATTTTTTAAAAAGCCTGTGTTAACTTTGATTAGCATAGGTCTCATTTTTATAAAGTGGACTCCAATTACCTGGCCACTACTGTCTCCAACTAGTTCTGTAAACTATTATGGTCCACTGAGGCTACATACAAACTAACCAACCATGTTTTACAATCCAGAAAGAATTATCTGAGTTTTGCGGATCCTGGTCAAGGATCTGGAATTGAGCATCCTGGTTATTTCCACAATATTTTGAACATAGTAATATCAGCATAATTTTTATGCTCAAGGTTTGTTTGTTCTTGATTTCAACCCTTCCCTGGAAAACTTTATGACTGTTATCTGTCAAATTCTGGAAAAAAAATTTTTGAGAGCAATCTGGTTAAAAATAATAAGAGTTCTCCACCCATACTTTATATTTCAAAGTGGTTGAAATCTAGATAAAATGATCACAGTTAAATTTACAGTTCTCACTTCAATACTAGCATAACTAACCTCCTGGATATTCAAACACTGAGGCTTAGAGACCAAAGATAACTGAGCTAAGAAGATAGCCAGTATTTTGTCCCTGTCCCTCTAAGTTCAACAGGGACACAAGACATAATTTGCTTTATAAGCAACTACAACTCTGGTGAATCACCCACATTCCTGAGCAGGGAGATTGTTAGACCTCAGAGAAGAGTCACCCAGCGTGTATTGTGCTAAAAGGTGGGTTGTCAGAGAAAAACATGTCTCCCGTGCTTCCAAGGGAAACCATGTGGTCAAACAAGATCATGACTCAGCCTAGCAGATGACAATAGTGGTGTAGCTAAGAAGTTCTGTATATGGTCCATAAATTAACCTCTGGGGAGCCTTAGTACAGTGCTCCCAGGATTGTTATTGTGAACTAAAATTTGACTGCAAAGCCCATATGTAGATCCTAGTTCCAAAGAGATACAATTATTTTGAAGTACAACAATCTAATTAGGTTGGCAGACAACAATGTAGGGCTAGAGCAGTAAGCTCTCAATCTTTTATGTCTAAAACTAATAAAACTTGCATATGCCTACATAAAGTATGTTGTCTTTAAATAATTCATATCACATGAAAAAGAATTTAAAAGAAAATAAAACAAAGCAAAACAGTTATAGATAATTCCCTGTCAAAGGGGGGGGAGGTTACATCTATTCCTAAAAGAAAAATGGTATTTTCTGCCAACCAGGCTAAGATAATCAGAAATACAGCACAGAAACTAACTGGCCACCAGTTAGGATCCACCAGCACCAGCTCAGCCTCGGGGATCCTGGTCATCCGTCTGGAACTGCGCATCCTGGTTAGTTCCTCTAATAGGGTCAATACTAATGGTTATCATGATGCTACTATTCAAACCATGCATTCTCAATTTCTTGGTCAAATTTGTCTCCTCTCATTTAACACTTCAAAACTGAAGAAGGTGGGAGAACTTGACTCACCCATAAGCCTGATTTTTCTACTCGGGGACCTTACATAGACTTCACAGTTGTAGACCCAGGCTGCTGTCCTGCCACAGCCCTCTCACAGCAAAATGACCAGAGAAATTGATGTCCTGCACCCCTAACAGCACTTGCCATCAACACTATTAAGGAGCAATTGAAACCAGGTGATAAAGAAAGAAAGCCCAAGTACCTAAATAAACTGAACTAAAGGCTAGGGTGTGGGTAAGCTGAGCTCACCCTCAAAACATTAGAGCACAAAGAAGAAAGGCCTAATTATAGCACAAAGGACAAAGATTAATAAAATCCACTGACAAGAAGCTGTTCAATGGCATTGGCATACCTTCATTTTCACCCATCCATCTCTCTTTTTCCCATGCCAAAAGCTGAATATAAAGCCCTGCACTTTGGTAAGTATTCATTGTCCTCTCTTTGGAGTCCCCCTGGACTACCAAGGCCTTTTCTTTGTTCTTTATGATAAACCCAACTTGGTACTTTCCTTGCTGCTGGCCTGCAGGTTTCCTCACTACTGTCTTTCTGCTTCCATCAGGACAAAAATCCAGAGGAAAGACCCTAGTAACAGTGTACACTGGGGTCCAGTGAAGGTCAGAGGGCAGGCAGCTAGGACAGCAATAACCAGATAGCCATTGCCTGGCTCCAGAACCCCAGTGACTGAGGAACAGGAATGGGAGGGGGAGGCTTCACTCCCTATCTAGGTTTACAAACCCTTTCTTTGATTAAGAACTGAATCCATCCACATCAGAAATAACTGTTCAGTTCAGAATGATTCAAACTGCTCTATTTTCTGATACCCACATGGGAGGCTGGGGAAATAAGAACAAGACCCCTTGCTAAAGGCACACAGGGCAGAGCAAAGGATGGTCCTAACTGTGCCCTGCACATGGCGTGGGCGAGCAAAATCATCTCATCCTCTGACACAATTGTTCACTGAGCAGGATTTGCCTCCCCAAACCCTGACCTTGCCAGTTTTTTCTCTACTCAGTGACAAACTAAAATAAAATCTACTTGTGGTGTCAGCTCTTTTTGCCTTATCTAATTTTCTCTTTGCAGTTCAAAGGGTGTTCCCTGATGTAGATTTGCATGTGATGACGGGACTCTGACTTTCCTAGTAGAAATTGGTCACTATGATGTCCTGGGGACAGGGGGAGGAGGAGGAACAGGTGGGCTGGATCAGGTTTACTTATTTGCAAATCAGTAAGGCTAATGAAGATGCCTAGGGTAAGTTATATCATGTGTAAACTGCATCTCAATAAAGCAATTAAAATTGACAAAATAAAGAGAAAAAGGGAATAAGGCAGAATAACAGAATCAAGGTGTCCTGAGGCCCAGGAATACTCCCTCTCTGTCCCCATTCAATGTTGGGGGCCATACCCTGAGCCTGTCTAGATGCCAGTTCATCTTAGCCTACTCCCACTGCCCCTGCTTCTCCCAGCTCCTCTGGACTTCAAGCCTGGTTCCTGTCCTTATCAGCTCTGGCACAGTCACAGCTTCAGCCCCAGGCCCAGTAATAGTTCCACAATCCTAGGCCAGACCCTGGTGCCATCCGGATACTGCCCTCGGCCCAGCTTCCAGTTCCATCCCCAGCAGCCCCAGCTCCAGCCCCAGCCTCAAGCCCAGCCTGAGCTTCAGCCATGGTTAAACTTTATAGTCCTGGTGGCTCAGCCCCTGCCCCACAGGGACTGAGCAACAGCACCCACCTGCTATGGCCCTTCAGCATTTGCAGGGTGTGGCTCTCGGCATGCAGCTGCCTCTCTAGCTTCTCAGTCGTCTGCAAAGTCTGCTGCACCTGGTCCTTCATGTCCAATACCTGTTTCAGGACCTGCACCAGTGAACAGGAGGGTGGGAACTCGGATCCTGCTGGAGCCAGCCAGCTACAAACAGCCTGTCACTCCTGACACTTCTAGAGCAAAAGCCTCTCTCCAGGTCCCTAGTCCCTGAGGACACCCCATGCACTTACTCACATGATCTGCTTCTTATTCACTTCCTCCCTTGCTGCACATAACAGTTCCGGTCCTGCCGGCAGGCCCCAGGAGGATCATCCTTGCCCACGTGCCACCCACCAGGAATTACCCATAGCCATCCCTTCCAAATGGTCCCTGATTACTTCCCTCCATGGCCCACAGTGGTCCCAGCCCCTGATGTCTCTTACCAAGTGTCCTGTACTGGGTTCCTCACAGGCTCTGCCACGTCCTTGTCTCCTGTCATTCAATCCCTACTCAGCAGCCTGAGGCAACCTTTCCAAATGTGGCCCCTCTGTTCACAAGCCTCCTGTGGCTCCTCCTGTCCTCCCAGACCACCCCCAGACTCATAACTCAGTCTGCCTCTGTCACCTCTCTGGCCCCGCCTGCTACTCTCTCTAGGTCACTCCAGCACACTGGCATTCTTACCCTCTGCGTGCTGCCCACTCCCTCTTTTCTTTACACATGCTCTTCTCCCTGCTGGGCATGTACTGCCCACTGACCCAGGCTCCAGGGCTGCTCCTCAGGGTCCCTTCTGGCCCTACAGCAGCACAGGAAGATTTGTTCCTCCAACCACACCCAGCACAAATCTCATCTTGCTGTCTCCTCTCAGCAGTTTGAAAGGATCTTGGAAGGAGGAAGGGAGGTTGGACAGAGGGGTGCTGTGAAGAAGGGTGTCTAGACAGACAACAGCTGGTGATCTGTGGAAGAGCAACCTTCACAAGAGAGGAGAGTTGCTGGAGCCTGGACTTCTCTGGTATCATTTTACAAAATGAACTATGATAAGTGGCTAGACAACAGGGCCTCAGCCATGCAGTGGGCATAGCCCAGCAGTGAGCAGAAGGGCACCAGTCATCCTTCGCAGTACTGAAGAATCCAGGCAACACTGCACTGGGTGACATAAGCCAGACTAGGCTAAGTAGGCAAGGCTGTATTTCTGAGAAAGTCAGCATCTAAGATCGTCGTGGACTGAGGTCTGGGATACAGGGGAGTCTATGGTGGTGTTGGGAATGACCTATGTCACACTTGTGGTGGTTATAGGACTGTATGTGTTTGTCCAAACTAAATGAGTGAGAAGGGTGTAAGTGAGAGCAAGTGAGAAAGGCTAATCTGTTATTTAATTTTTTGAGACAAGGTCTCAGTGCTGGCTTGGAACTCACAGTAATCCTCCTACCTCTGTCTCTTGAGTCTTGTGGTTCAAGGTGTGGGCCACTAGGCCCAGCTGAAAAGTGTAAATGTTATCATGTGTGGACTACATCTCAATAAATAAAAAGCACAGCAACATGAAGTCTATACAATTTTCTATATACAAATATAATGTAACATAGAATGTTTCCTCCAGCTTGTGCCCTCACCCTGTATTTCATTTGTGTGTTGATTTGAGAATTATTTCTTGAGCACCTACTATGTCCTAGGCTCTGCACTAGAGAATCAGGAAAGAAAAACTTTCAAGTTTTTTTGGATTTAGAGCCCTTATACCAAGTACACATGGTAGGCTGCAGTAATGATCAGTTCTGTGAAGAACATGAGCCCGGTACTAAGCTGGGTAGTGAGGGCCACCCGAACTGAGAGGACAAGATGCATCCAGCTTCAAGAAGGCCAGGAAAGAGTGGATTCCACCTGGAGCAAGAGGCAAGTGCAAAGGCCCTGTGGTGGGTGGGAAGATGTCTTATGTTCAAAGACCAAGGAGAAAAAAAGTAACAAAGATTTGCTCTGCATTGTTTTCTGTAGAAAATGATGCACATGGTTCATGATTGTTAAAGGTAGGTGTCAACCACAGGTAAAACCTAAAGCAGAGAGCAGTGCCTTGGATCAGTGGTCCTGGGCTTAACTGGCACCTTTCAATTGTAGGCTCTGTGACCTTCACAAATACATCTAAGAAATAAGGTCTCTTCCCTGAAGTGAAAACCCTGGCTCCTATCCCCTGGGTGTTCAGGAGCTCACGTGATCCATGCAGAGTGAATGTGCAGGTACACAACCAAGAAATGACCAGCTCTGCTGTGCCTGGCTCATGGGTTAGCACAGAGCTAGGAAAAGCACTGGTCTGGATAGATGCTCTAGGCATGATTTTGAGAGAGAATTGCAGGAAGCAGCGCTTCCCCTCAGTGTGGCCCCACCAGTGTGTAAGGAGGACACAGATGTACAGAAAAGCGATGATGACACCAGACTATTAGCTATGGTGATCTGCAGGGGAGACACAGCAATAAGGACAAAGAGTTCATGGTTCTCCATGCTGCATACTTCAAACTTGTTAGGATTTTAAAGAAGTAGTAGTACTGAATTCCTCAGAAGTTATACATGCACAAGATGTTCCTAAGAGATATCCCTGGAGCCCTAAGGGATTTATGAATGCAACTCAGGGTATCTATAGTTTTCCATGCAAAAAAATGACATTTTCTTCAGTAATCCTTAACAGAAATCAACTTTTCCTACCCAAAGGAAAATAGCCCAGAAGCTCTTATATTGGTGATAACCATAACTTTGTCACCAGTAGAAATGACGGGCATTTTCATGTCTCTTCACAGTGGTTGGGAACAGTCTGTGTCCATTTCTCTGGACACCACACTGATACAAGAGATTAAATTCACACTAGGTCTACTTATTTAATATATAAAAACAGAAAAGAGCACTATGCCTCCAGATCAGAAACCTGTTCTTGTAAAATCTTTTGCTATTTTTGTCTTAGGCAATTTGTATCTTCTGCAGTTCTGTACATTTATACTCTGGCCACACTGGCCACCTCACTGTCCTGTCCCAAGCACGTAACTGCAATTACTCCTTAGAGCCCTGCCACCCAATGGTGCCTCAGTGGGACCATGTCAAACACCCCACACGCATACTTGCTTCACTTGTCCCCTGAAGTCAGAGGCTGCCTCTCCTGTAACATCCTTAAAAGTGATCTGAGTTCAGAAAGCCATCCCTGGCCACTACTTGCCTCCTTCTCCCTTCTTTTGTGATAGCATCGCACACAGTGGACATCTCTTTACGGGTTCTTTCACTTCCCCTTCTCTTTTTTCTCTTCATGGCCCCTTTCTCCCCCCTCTAGAAGGGGATAGTGGTTTTTCCCTGCTGTCTGACCCCATAGGATGGGCCTGGCCCACCTTCAGCCAGAAAACTAGCTGCGAGAAGGCAGCTTCCCTGCTCTGATGCCGCCCCATGCTGCTGTACGGTACTAGGTCCATTTCTTCATCTCTTTGGACCTCACATCCTGAATTGTATACTTTATGTCTCTGCCCACCATGCCCAGTGAGACCTCAGGGTACACATTCCATCTGCGGATGGCAAAAGACAAAGGTGCCCAGTGATTACAGCCCCAGCCATACCTTCACTATCCTGTGAGTGTTGTTTGTCACCTCATTCTCCATCTCTTCCATCCAATTTCCACTCAGGAATTTCACCTGCTCATCGGTTAGCTGTTCTGTCTGGGTGCTGTCCTCCTGCTGTCCATTCTCTTGGGCTGCAGTCATGGTGGCCAGCAGGAGGATGAGGATATGCAGCAACATGGCTGGACCAGACAGCATACACTTAGAACAAGAGAGGAGTACACTCAGATTTGCCACTCCCTATCCTGCCTGCTATTCAGCCCTTTACCTGGGATGCAGTGTGGCCTCTGTTTCCAAGCAGACAGTTCCTCAAAGCTGCTCCAGCTGCAAACCCCTGTGTGGGCAGTTCCATCTGTGGCTGTTTATACTGCGAGCCCCTCACCTGCAGGACTCCCAGCCTCTGCTCCCATCCCCCAGGCTATATCTCACCAGAGTGCTCTGGTTCCTTCCTTCCTCCCTCTCCATCCCACCCCCAGGCAATCACACTGGACACTCTGCCTATCTTTCCCCAGAGGCTTGAGATTGTCAGGCGAATTCCATAAAACAGCGTGGGGGGGGTGGTCCATGAATGCACACATACAGGATACTCACAAGACCCACAGCTTTAATGGCCATGTTTTTCCTTCTCCCAGCCCTGACACCCAGTGCTACAATCTCAAGTATAAGCTCCAAAGCTTCCCATTCTCAGCCACTTTTTCTTCCTTCTTGGGCTTGCTGTTAGCTTGGAACATCCCTGGACAACTCGGGCATGGGGCGGTAGGGGAGGGAAGGGTGAGGCTGTAAAGAGGCAGCCCAGCCATGTGTTTTGGGACACTCAGAGAATTAGATGTACCTGTGGGGACCTGGCTGCTGTCCCCACTTCTCTGTGGGTCTGGGAGTGTCTTATGCCCTGGGTTGGCCTTGGCCAAGTTGCTATGAGAGTGAAGAGAAGTTGTCTCATGCTGGGGTAGGTTATTCCCAGGCTGGAGTAGGGTAATGATTTATGGGGAGGAGAGATTGGGGTGCAACAGGACTTTGGTCAGGCCCTGTCCCTACAGTCAGAGGCACTAATCCTAAATCCTCCTCGCTGGGTCCCAGTGATCTCGCTGATGGGTGAATGCTGAATGAAGGGGTGAATGGGTAAATGTGGTTTCCTTCTCTGCACAGATGAGAAATCAACATGGTGTGCACAGTTCCACAACTTTCTGGCTGCACTAGAGAGGACTCACATATTCTTCTGGAAGAGGGACACAAGCAGGACCAAAGGAAGTGTGGTGCCCAGTGGGTCACTAACCTGGGAAGCCCCCAAGTCTGCCTAGCAGGTTCTGCCTAGCACCTTCTTTTCTGCACCAACATAACCTTTGGATCTTTACATGTGCCACTATCTGTCCAGAACACTGCTGCCCACACTATTGCCCTCCTTTTCTTTTCTTTCTTTCTTTCTTTCTTTCTTTCTTTCTTTCTTTCTTTCTTTCTTTTCTTTTTAGTTTATGTATTTGATATAGGGCCTCACTACACAGCTTAGACTCATAGTGACCCTCCTGTTTTCAGCCTCCCCACACTGGGATTACAGGCGTGCATCACCATACCTGGTCTTGGTGGCCAGCTCTGAACTCCTGGGGGTGGGGCTGGTGCAGCATGTGGTGCTGGGGATCAAACCCTGGGGCCTGTGCTTGCCTAAGCAAGCGCTTTGTCCACTGAGCTATCTCACTAGCCCATGCCCTCCTTTTCTTGTTGCTCCATTTACAATAATTACTGAGAGGTTACCTCAATGCTTAGTTCTTCCAGTGAAATATCTGGGGGCTCCTTGGGGCCAAGAGTTTGGAGCAGCCCAACTGCAGAGTTCCTATTGTGTTAATTATGTTCTGTCAGGTGGAGGGCAAGCTGGGGTCGTCCCAGGCTTCCTCCCTCACCTGGGCATCCTGTGGCTCTCCAGGTGGTGGCGTCTCCAGCGTGATGACTTCAGGAATCCAGGTTTGTCCCAGGACAACTCGGGGCCACAAAAGTGCAAGACTTTTGTGCACCAGGTGGAGCCCTCAGTACATTTCAAGACCAAGCTTTGGAAGCTGCTTCCAGAACTATGCATTTCCTGGTCTAATGCTCTATAATCATGTTAAATTCTACTTATTCAGGTATTTATTTTTATCCTTTCTTGTTTCCATTTTTGTAAATTTTATTTTTAAAGAAAGACAAAAAACAGGAAACAAAATTCCAAAACAATGATAGGAGGATAGCAATGGTTAATATGAACCTTCAGTTCCTGAGCGTGATGACTTATGCATGGGATGTGCTCCCTCAGACCTTGCTACAACGTAGGCGCATTACCCATCTGATGTGAAAAAAAAAAAAACAATGGTTAATGCATTGCATATTGTTTTTATTTTTAAAAGAGAATAAAATATAGCAAAAACATTAGGAACAATACAGAATTTCACTAAACAAAATGATAGGAATACAATAATGGTTGTTATGTATTGTTGTCTTCAAATTAATTATTCCCATTACCAGATATAAGCATGCAAAACTGGTCAAAAAATTTAAAAGGAGAGAAAAATTAAACATTAACTGTTGTTTTCAGTAGACCAATAGAAATTAGCAAAACTATTATCCAAGCTATACTGTATATATACATATGTACTTTCCCCTTCCTTTTTTCTTTCTTTCTTTCCTTTTACCTAATCCTAGTGGTTTCTTCCCTTTGAACAGTTTCTTTCCCTTTCATATATCTACCGTACATTTCAGATCTTATTTACTTTTTCAGGTTCCTATAATATGATGTTGACACATATGGGTCTTATTTATTTCACTTATGTGTAAAATCTCTACTCTCATCCATTTACCTATAAAAGCCTCTAGTTTATCTTTTTTATAGCTGAGTAATAAACCACTGTATGAAAACCCCACAACTTTTCATCCAGTCTTCAGTTGCTGGGCATCTGGGTTGTTTCCAAGAATTTTCTATGACAGACTGTGCTGCTGTCAACATGGGCGCACATGTATCACTATTAGTACCTGTTTTCAGCACATGATTTTCACATTCCTGTGTGCAGTTGGGACATGTCCATAATAAGCCTCAGTTCCTTTTCCCTCTCTTCCCTTTGCCCTCACTCTCAGGTCTGACTTGAGAGAGAACTTCATGCTCCCTACTACCAACAATGGGAATCTCAGAGACCCACAGCGAGCAAGAGTTCAAGGCCATAAAAAAATTCAGGACTGGACCCGCAATCTTTCTGACACCAGCTCTCTATATACACCTGTGCTGACTGTCTCTGCAGCTTTGACTTAAGCATTTTATGCAGGTTCTTTGAGACTGCGACCCCCAACCCTAAAACCATATAGAGTATATATACTTAGCCTCCGCTCCAGATATTTGCTGATATCACTCCAATTTCATCCTGCCCAGAAGTGGAATAAAATCCAGTCTTTACCACAGTCTCAGCTTCTCAGTTTGTCCTCACATGGCTAACTTTTGGTGCCATGACTCAGATTTGATAGGCATTCCCTCTTGAGAGGGGACTACCCCCTTCTTGAGCCCTTTTCCACTGAGCCACCCAGTGACACTGACTCTGGGCTTTGCTTCAGTGCTCTAGGCAGCCTGCTGTCCACTTCCTGTCTGGCAGGCTCTCTCCCCTTTCCAGGCTTCTACAACTCTCTTCATTTTTAAGAACCCCTCATCACTGTTGGCCACTGCTGCTGCCTCTGTGCTCCCTTCTCACCCCCTGGACAGAGAAAGGCTAGCCCCTCCTCTGTGTCTTTCAATGTGGCGCTGGTCATAGGTGCTTCCTGGGGAGACTGGCTGTGCTTGGTGATTGGCCCAATGAGCCAATCATTGGGCTGCCCTTCTCATTTACCCTGGTCCCCTCATGGCCTGGGCACATCGAAAGGCATTCAGTACAGGTCTGTTGCTGCTCTTGTTTTGTGACTATTACTATGCTCTCATTGCAGAAACTTTCTCCTTCTCTGTCCTCCCCCTTAGCCAGTCTCTTACAGATCTAAAACATCTCTCTCTCTCTCAACCTGATCTGAAGCCCAGGCATCTACTATCTGTTATAATACATTGTCAAAGAAAGGACCTTTTGATCTTTCCATTCTATGGGAATTAGACAATTACTACTGAAAGCTAAAAACTGGTCAAAATCCCCTGACTGCAGGCAACTTTTGTCCTCCGTAATATTTCCATGCATCTCATGCGATCTCTCTCAAATCTTTTTTTCTCTACCATCTATATCCACTTCATGAGGCTTAGACTCCCTCTGGAAACAGATCCCACTGATCATGCTCTACCCTCCTATCATTGGAGTGGTTCCTCAGAACTCTCCTGCTGATCCAGCCCCACAACCTAGAGTCTGTTCCTCACCATCTCCTGAGCTTCCTGTGGTTGCTACTGCAGCTCCCTCCCCTCATGTAGGCTTCCTGCTCATCAGGAAGTATACCTGTTTTATATATTACACCCAATGCCACCCCACCCCATACCCAGTTTGGACTGCAGCTTGATGTCAAAACTTTGCCACCCCCACTTCCCACTCTGGAGGTGACAAGGACACAGGGAATTGTTAGAATTCATGTTCCTATTTGACAGATCTGTCCCAGATTAACCACATCTGGGCTCCTTTTTCTCAGATCCCACCCAAGATCAAAACTCCAAGATTTTTAATGCTTAACTCAGCCATGTAATCTAGCCTCCATTGATTTAAGGGAATGAGAGTTTTCCCTGGCTTCGTCTTATGGGGATGAACAACATCTACATCAGGTGAATCTCACTATAGGAATGATAGCTGTTCTGAGGACCTAGCAAGCTGTGATTGCATAGTTTCTTAATTAACAGAAAGACTTCACAGGGCAACCTATAGGGCAGTTAATTTTGATAAACTAAATGAGGTCACTCAGAACATGGATGAAAACAAAGCTCAGTTTGTGGCTTGCTTGGCTATTCTCTGTAGGTGATATACAGCTTTAGACCCAGAAAGGACAAAAAGACTATTTATCCTAAAGATGCATTTCATTACCCAATCAGCACCAAACATTCATAAAATTTTACAGAAACTGGAGGCTGACCCTCAGACCGCACATTTGAGAACTTATCAATGTAGTGTTCCAAGTTTTTAATAATAGAGATGAAAGTGCTCAAAAACAGTTAATTTCTAAAGTGCAGATGTTAGCCTCCACGGTGAGAAACGCTCAGGCCAGAGCGGACCCCTCAGCCAAGGCACAAAAGCCTTGCAGGGCTTTTCTCCCAAGGGCATTCCTCCAGGGCGATGCTTTGAATGCCAAAGAAAGATCACTGCACTAGGGAATGTCTGTAACCTGGTATTGCCCTAAGCTGTGTCCTCTTGTGGGGGTTGCCACTGGAAGTCAGATTGCCCAATGTGGGCAGCTGCCCCTGCAGGCTCTGGGTGACTGCCCCATGGCTTCCCCGCAACAGACCTCCTTACAGACCTTCTTGGCCTGGCTTCTGAAGACTGACTGGGCCTGAAACTTGCAGAGTCCTCTAGAATGTTTTTGCTTGTTGTTTTAAAGAATACAAAATAGTTTTTTTTAAAAAAAAAAAAAAATAAAGGAGCACTAGAAATGATTTTAAAAAATTCATTCAACAAAGTAAGAGCAATTCAACAATGGTTGCTGTATTGGATGATGTTATCTTCAAATTAGTTGTTTAGGTTACCAGATATAAATCTGAAAAGTTGATTTAAAAAAAAAATAAAACAACATCAAAAAGAAAGTTATAAGAAAATAAAATGAAGCCAAGGAATAAGAATAAAATAAAATATTTAAGCATTAACTGCTCCTTTCAATAGACCAGAAGAAATCAGCAGTACTATCCAAATTATCTTGCATATATACATAAAAATATCTTTTTCCCTTCTTTCTTTCATCCTTTTCCTCATCCCAGTTTTTCTTTCTTATTGAACAAATTCTTTCTCTTTCACGGTATCTATTACTTACTCTTTCAGGTTCTCACACTAGCAAGACAACAGTACCAAACTGTGGTGGCTTAGAAAGTAATTCCTTCTAATCTTTAATCAGTATGGGTGTATGTCACTCTGCCTTGCCTTCCTTCCAAGGACCAGCATCCTTGGCCTCCATCACTGCTGTGTGTACTGATGGTAAAATCTACAAACCCTTCACTAACCACCCAATCTGATGCCAGTTGGGTACTTTGGTGCCTTTTCCCTTTTCTTATGTTCACCTAGTTATACTCTTTCCCTCTCCTAATCTTTGACATTTAGCCCAGTTAACACTCTTTCCCTTTCACCACAGGAGAGCTAAGATTGCTCTCCTGAAGCTTATCCCTAATTATCTTTATATATTTTTTGCATTAACTCATTCTTTGTTAAACTAATCCAACCCTGCCTTAGCCAAAGTTTGTTTGCTCTGTATTTTTATGCCTACAGCAACCAAAAGGGCCATTCCAGCCCCTCCCCAGATGTGTATTTCCATGGCTCTTCAGAATTTTCTTTCATTCTTACAGGATCTCACACAAGTGATTATCAACAAGCAAATGCTAGGGCCAGGGAGATAGCTCGGTGGTCTAGGTGCCCTCATGGCCAGAGCAAGGACCCAGCTTCAATCCCTGGTATCACACATTGTGCTGGCTCCACACCTAGTCAGCCACCAAGACCCAGCATGATGTCACACATCTATAATCTCAGTGCTGGGGAGGCTGAGACAGGAAGATCACTGAGTCCAAACTGCATAGCAAGACCCTGCACCAAATAAATAAATAAATAAATAAATAAATAAATAAATAAATAAATAAATTTTAAAATAAAACCATAAATGCTGGCTCTGACTTCTCTTCAATAAAGCCCTGTTCCCCAGGATTTTTCTTGCAATTAGGCTCCCATGCTGCCCTATTTGTCACTTCTGAAGTAGCCATGAGAAACTCTACTCTCTCCACCCCTCTTTCTATATAACAATAAAAAGACAAACAGTCAGGCCTGACTTGAGAAAGACCTTCATGATGCCCACTACAAAGTCAATACTCAAAAGCCATTAGCATTCCTCTACATAGATAGAAAACACACTGACAGGGAAATTAGAGAAACAATACCTTTTACAATAGCACTGTGGAAAATGCAATACCTTGGAATTCACTTAACAAAATAAATTAAAAATCTTTTCATGGAAAACTACAGCACTCTGAAAAAAGAGATCGTAGAGGATTTCAGAAAATGGAAAGATATTCCCTGCTCCTGGATAGGAAGAACCAACATAGTGAAGATGGCCATACTCCCAAAATTATTGTACAGATTTAATGCAATCCCTACAAACCTCCCCCAACATAACTCCCAGACCTAGAGAAATTGTTCCAAGAATTTATTTGGAATCAGGAAAGACCTAGAATAGCGAAGACAATCCTGGCAAACAAAGAGAAGGCAAGAGGCATTACAATTCCTGAGTTGAAATTATACTACAAAGCTACTGTAATAAAATCAGCATGGTATTGGCAACAAAATAGACCTGAGGATCAATGGAATAGATTAGAAGATGCACAGGCCTCTAAAAAACACAGTCAGCCACCTGATCTTCAACAAAGGGGCCAAACATGCTTACTGGAAGAAAGATAGCCTGTTTAACAAATGGTACTGGAAAAACTGGCTCTCTACAAGCAGAAAACTGAAACTTGACCCAGGTCTATCATTGTGCAGTAAGCTAAAGTCAAAATGGATTAAATATCTAAACATTCAAACAATGGAAATCAAAGTTGTCCTCAGCAAATAAGAATTAAGGGTCATAAAGAAATTTAGGACTGAACCTGTAGTCTTCCTGATGCCAGCTCTATGTGCATACCTACTCTGATTGTCTTTGCAGCTTTGACATTCCTTCCAGATTCTATGAGATGGTGACCTCTGACCCTGAGGCCCTATACTATGTATACTTAGCTTCCTCTCCAGATGCTTGATAATATTACTCTGATGTCAGCATGACTATACATAGGTGGAATAAAATCTAGTCTTTCCAACAGTCTCAGTTACTGGATGTCATTCAAGTATCTTTAACAATACCTATAGCTCTCCTTTGCCTTTCATAAAACTCTACCTTCCTACTTACTGTTACTTATTTTTCACTTTGTTCTTTATTGATAATTTGAGTTTGCCATATAAGAGAAACCATACAACATTTAAGATTATCTGACTTATTTCACTTAATATTACAGCCTCCATGTGCATACATTTTCCTATACTGATTCAAGTTTATGTTTCTTTAGGGCCAAATAGCACTCCATGGTGTGCAGATCCCACTTTACATTTAGCTATTCTCTGCAGATGCACATTTAGGCTGATTTCAAGATTTAGGTTTTAGGAATTGGACTGCTATAAACATAGTCATGTATGTATCTCTATAACATGATATAGTTACCTCCCAAAGAAAGGTACCTGGAAGGGGAATAGCTGGGTGAAATGGAATTTATATTCCTAGTTTTTGAGGATTCTCCATACTAATTTCCATAATGATTACATTAGTTAAGTTTTCCCCCAACACTATGGAATTGTTTCATTTCTCTCACAACCTTATGGGCATTTGTTATTATTTGATTTCATGATGATAGCCATTCTTTTGGAGTAAGAGAGAATCCCATTGTTCTGTAATGGCCAGTGATTTGCATCATTTCTTTAGGTATTTGTCTTAGTTACTTTTTTGTTGCTGGGACAAAATACCCAACACCTAAAATTAAGGAAGGAAAGGTTTATTTAACTCACAGTTAATGGAGGTTTCAGTCCATACTCGGCTGGCTCCAACGCAGAGTGGCATATGGCAGAGGGCAGCAGGTCGTGGTGGTAAAAAACAGCAAAGAGCAAAGGGAGTGGCAGCAGCAGTGGCAGCTAGCCAAGTGAACAGACTTTCTCTGTTTGGGACAGTGTGACCTTAACTCACAGTGAACTCCCAGGGAAACCTGTCCAGAGCATATAGCCACTGGTACCTACTCCCCTTGGAGAACTGGTATTCTGATCTATGGGGACAAAGGGTAAGTAAATGGATGATTCCCAGAGGACCACTTGCTAATGTAGGCTCCTCAAATATCTGTATGCAGAACAGGATTGTCCCCACTCTGAATCTCTGTTATTCTTGTAGCCAAATACTTATCCTGTCCCTTTGAATATCCTCTGATCCTAGCACAAAGTGATCACTGACAGGTGCAGCACTCCTTGTGCACAGCACCTGAATGCTCGCAGAGGCACTGATGGACACAGAAGAGGACCTGTGGGCCTGATGAGTGTGCTGTGGGGGCATTCATAGGTGTTCCTGTGAGTCATTCCACCCGACTACATTATTTGTCCTCTGTGCATTGCCCCTACTTTCCATCCCCCAACACAGTGCTGTGGCACAGGTGATGGAGGAGACAATACTGAGGTTTGGCTTTGAGTCCCCTCTGACTTGGCCCACAGCCTAGAAGCTTTGTGTTCTAGAGCTGCATCTTGATTTCACTTTAGCAGAGGAGACTCAGTTTCCTCACTTTTAAAAATGGGAAGAACAACCCCATGCTGGCAGAGGCTGCATAAAGCTTAGGGTTAGCTAAGAAAAGAACAGCTCATAGCAGAACTCAGAGTTTGCTAATTCAGAGCTCATTTCTATCAGTCTCTTCCAGGTGCCAAGGCTATGGACTCAAGAGTTCTTCTTCCAGAGTTCCCTACAACCTGGTGGTGCACAAGAAACCATCCAGCACAGGCTTTATGTGGATTTATTTGGCTCAGGTGCAGAGAGGCTGAAAGCATGAACTATTTCAATAGCTGTTCAGAGAAGAAGTTAAGTTTTTATAGGACTTGGAACCTGGGTGGAGTGTTTGGGGTCAAAGTTCTGAGGATGGTCAGTGCAGGTATATAGATAATTCAATGGAAAATTTATAAAAGTCATGTGGTAGAAATTAGAAGTCAATCAATAGCCTGTGTGACTGTGCTCACGCTGCTTGCCACATAGTTTGACTGTGAAACTCAGTCAGCCTTGACTGTCGGCATCAGGCTGCTTCTTCCACAGAGCTGGACAGGTCAGCTGGGCCATGCCCAGCTACAGGGTCTGTCTTTTTCAACCTAAAATATGTACATTTGTAGCTTAGTTTGGCTCACTTGAAGGACTCTATACTCAATGCTCAGAATACACTGGCCCAGGCAGGGAAACACTCGACTCTACCTGCTCAGCTCAGAACCCTCCCTCTGAGAATAGGAGCATTCTAATAGGAACTGCATAATATGATTGAACAATTTCTTTTAAACTAAACCTTCTCAAAATAAATCTGCCTGACAATATACGACGTAATTCTTGCAATCCATGGAACCAAACATGCAATGACCTACCATCAGCTTTGTATTTTCATCTTGCAAACTGTATTTAAACTGAACTCAAGACTATGCTGGTGATTTGGACCCAATTCCCCAGGTCATTAGTGTTACAATTAAAGTTGCCTTCCGAAACTTGGTGTAGAGTGATTTCCTCGTGGAAAAACATTTTTCATACAATATTCTTGATGTGTTGGCTGGGAAAACACTGTGCTGACTCCTTTTTGGGTCACCAGTGAAGGTCTGCTGCCTGTAACAGGACTCACTCTCATATCTGAAGACAGGATTCTTTTCCCAGGGTCTCCTTGATGGTGGGAATAGGAACTCCTCTGGACAGCACCTCACTGGACCTACAGGGGGAGACAGAATGCAACTGGTTGGGGTCCTCAGATAAGCCCTGGAATGCCCTGAGTTTTTTCCCCTCAGTTAGTCTGTGAATTATAATCCCCTTGTGAATGAAGGAGAAATTGATCACTCCTCATCTGTTTTATCTGTTTCAGTTTCAGTCAGAGTAGTCAGTTTCAGTTTCAGTTAGACTTTGCCCTAGGGTTGAGGATTGGAATGTATTAACCTCTGTGTGCCTGTGCATGAATGTGTGGTCTGATTATGAAAGGGCAGTGGAAGCAAAGATCATACCATCTATGTTTTATGGTAACAGACAGCCCTCGGTCTCAAAGCTATGGAGCATACTGTCCTTGAGTTACTCAACAGTTGGGGACATTGGTGGCTTTCAAAGAGCCATATCACTCAGTACCAAGGTCTGCTTGATGGAAATCCCCAACTCTCTTTCCAGACAGTTAAAGCCCTAAATCCAGCCACCTATTTGCCCACAGAGCTCAGACAGCCCAACCATGACACCTTGCTTTGATTGATGAGTTCTTTGCAAACCAGTCTCATATCCAGATGGAATTACTAACAGATACTAAATACACCCTATTTATGAATGGAAGTAGCTTTCTTAAAAGTGGACAATGCAAGGCTAGCTACACCTTTGTCACCACTGAAGAAATGCTGTTGACAGGGCTTCTTCCTCAAATTTGGTCTAATCAATGAGTCAGGTTCTGGGTACTCATACAGACCCTCAGTTTGGCAAAAGGCAAAAGGATTAACATCTACCCAGATTCCTGGCATGGCTTTGCTACAGTCCATGTCCCTAGGATGTTATATATCAGTGTAGACTTCTGACAGTGGAAGGAAAACAAATAAAAAACAAAGATGAAATCTCTCAACTCCTGACTACAACTTGGAAGCCTAAAAAGGTTGCAATTGTCCATTTCAAAGAGCATCAGAAAGTAAAAGACACTATCACTCCTGGAAATCATAAAGAAGATGAGGCAGCTGAACTGGCTGCCAAGGCCTCCTCTTGGAAAGACAATGATATGGTCCAAAACATAGAAGCTCTACATGATAACCTTCCCAAAGATGTTTTCTGCTTACACAAAGGTACTGTTCATTATACTGCAGAAGAAATAAAATGGGCTAAACAAGAAGGGGCTAGTGTGGACCCAAATAGTGCCTGGACCCTACCTGGTGATTGATCAGATGGGCATGCCCAAAAAACTAGCCTATACCTGGGCAAAACATCACCATGACATCACCTATAGAGGAAAGACTCCTATGGCCCAGCTTCTGGGTTAGTGTTATTATATTCCAACACTGACCTTAATTTGTGTGACCATTAGCAAAAGGCATCACATCTGTGGGAAAAAAAGGAGGCCTCCACAGGTCCTTCACCACCACCTAGAATCCAATGTATGGGACTCTCATTTTGCAGATCTCGAAATAGACTTTACTGAAGTCAAGCCATGCCAGGGTTACAAGTATTTGCTGGTTCCCATTTGCACTTATTCTGCCTGGCCAGAGGCATTCCACATAAGGGCTGAAAAGCCCTCTAGTGTATGCAGGGTTTTGTTAAGAGAAATTATTCCCAGGTATGGCCTGCCAATGACTATATGCAATGACATTGGACCATTATTTGTAGCAACAATAATCAAGAAACTAGTTAAGTGCCGGGGAGAAAGCTCAGTAGAATAAGTGCTTGCTTGGTAAGTCCTGAGTTTGATCTAGTACTACCAAGAAAAAAAGGAAAGAAACTAGTTAATGAGTTGAAAATAAAGTGGAATTTCCCTACTGCCTATAGGCTTGAGAACTCTGGTAAAGCAGAGCAAATGAACAAAACCTTGAAGTCATTACTAAGAAAGTACTCCCAAGAAAGTACTCAGATATTATGTGTAGATTTGTTACTCATGGCTCTTCTGAAAGTCAGGACATCATGAAGATCCACTGTGTATGCCCCTTTCAAAGTTCTTTTTGGAAGCCCCCACCATTAATTAGAGGTCTTCAGGGTGACCAACACCAGTTGGGAAATATCAAGTTGCAGGAACAGCTTATTTAATTAGGGAAAACCTTCCCCAAGATACGTAAAAATATAGCAGAGAGAACATCTATACACACCCAGACACCTGCATATACACACAACCCAGGCTATATGGTTTTTATTAAAGGTTGGAAAAAGATCCCCTGTCCCCAATCTGGACAGGCCCCTATTTAATAATTTTCACCTCTCCCACTGCAATAAAAGTGGCAGAGATCACTCCAGAATTAAGCAAGCTCTTGCTGATGATTGCTGGAAGGCCTGCGCTGATGAGTTCAATCTTCTGGTGACTGCCTTGAAGAGACAGTGCACTCAGCACCTTGCTCATGCCACTCCAGAAGTTGGCAGGTCAATGCACAGCTGAAGATTGAACAGACACCATACACTGGAGCATCCATCTTCATTGACTAATGTTCTGTTACCAGGTTCTGTTTTTAATTCCCTTTCTCTCTCCCATTTCACTACTTGCTAATGGACTCTGGGATGTATTCCTGGGAGACTGGAGAATCACCTACAAATTGCCTTTGATTTCTTCTATATTGTTGTAATCACTGTGCTGAGCATCTTAAAACTACTTCTTTACTTTTTAAATTAGTGGATGCTTCCTATGTATATACTTGTTTAGTTACCACTAATTTTAATGTACTGTGTACTCTACTTAGTTTCTAGTTCCATGTCTCCTGTTCATTACAGTGCATGCTTTTACTCTCTGGTTGATAACTCTGGCAGATTGGGAGCCCTACTGGAAAGCTGCCTTTATTCTCACATGTGTAATTTTAAACTGTGGGTTCCTTACTCTTGACTCTCTAGGCCAAAAATTAAAATGACTATGTGAAGACATCCTAGGATCATACAGAAATTCAAGCACTGGGAATTACAAATTCAGATTTGTAGCATGAATGCCATCGTAGTTCTTAATTAGACTAAATGGGATCCCTGTCAGTCTAATGTAGACCTTTACTGATGCAAGCCCAGACCAGTCAACATTCTGTGTGGGGAAAATAGTCACTATTCTTCAGGGTGTACAGGATTAAGTTGGGAATGAGAATACCATTCCAATAAAATGTACATTTGTCAAGAATGGCAACAAACACAAAAGCATTGTAAATGTTTCTTATCAATGTTCTATCCTAAATAAGACTGTGTTATATATTGGGCTGTGTCCCCAAATAGTCTTTTAGTCCAACTTCTAGTCCAACTTCTTAACATGGAACTTGCAACCCTTAAAATTTACTACTCTGGATCCTTCCTATTGAAGACTTGTCCTCAAGTCACTGGATAAAAGTTCACATGGATGGATGGGGATGAGACCCACGGCTTGCTTGACAAATCAGAAGGATCGGGTCTCCCCTGTCACCTCCATTCTGCATTAAGGCTACTTCCCATTATCAACTCCTTGACACTGAGGAAACTGAGGAAGAAGATTCTTCCCTATAATAAAATGGGGAGAATGTAATGTCAAATTTATAAATCTTATAGTAGAAATTAGAAGTCAATCAATAGCCTGTGTGACTGTGCTCATGCTGCTTGCCACATAGTTTGACTGTGAAGCTTAGTCAGCCTGACTGTCGGCATCAAGCTGCTGCTTCCTGCTTCCACAGAGCTGGACAGGTCAGCTTGCCCACACCCAGCTGCAGGGTCTGTCCTTTTCAACCTAAAATATGTAAATACGTGGCTTAGTTTTATCTCAGGGACTCTGTACTGATGCCCAGCTTCTCATGAGGAAATGAAATCTCAGGAAAATAGGGCCACCTCTAAAAAGAAAATACATTTATTGTAATTCTATAGTTAAGCACTCAATTTTTTGGATAGAGGTAATTTAAAAATAAAATGATCTCAACCCACTTTTTAATTGTAGTTTCAGTTTCTAGCCCTTTTTCTTTTTTTCAGTAAAAACTATGGATTTTTAGATTTGAGGGATATGGAAGGGAAAAAGTTAAAGTGAACTAATGGACTGCTGATATGTATCATCTTGGGTAACTTTAGCTGACTTTCAACAATTTCAGTGTTCTGAAAAGCACAATATAGGCTGGGTGTGGTGAAGCAACTCAGGAAGTTGAGGCATCAGGACCACTGTGAGTTCAACTTAGCCTAAACTATATGGGGATAGTCTATCTTAAAAAAAGCCTTAGAAATTACAGTCTTTACTTATGGTTTTCTTGTCTCATTTGTACTTCTTCTACCCCATCCCATTAACTCCTCCAAGATTTGATCACTTATTCTCTCTGCCTCTGTCTCTGTCTTTGAATCTGTCTCTGTCTCTGTCTCTATCTCTCTGTCTCTGTCTCTCTGTCTCTGTCTGACTCTGTCTCTGTCTCTGTCTCTGTCTCTGTCTGTCTCTGTCTCTCTCTGTCTGTCTCTGTGTCTCTCTGTCTCTCTCTGTCTCTCTCTCTCTCTGTCTCTCTCTCTCTGTCTCTCTCTCTGTCTCTCTCTCTCTCTGTCTCTCTCTCTGTCTCCAACTGCACTGGTAGTGATCTTCCTGTTTTCAGCCTCCCCAGTGCTGGGGTTACCAGTGTGCGCCACCATACCCAGACTCAGTAGCCTGCTCAGAGCACCTGGGGATGGGGCCAGCACAGCATGTGGTGCCGAGAATCAAATCTCACTCCCTGTGTTTGCTTAAGCAGATACTTTGTCCACTGATGATCACTTATTCTAAAGACACAATGAACTATCATATTGTGATTCCTTGTGGCTGATGAGGGGTGTGGATCTCACCTAGTCAAGTATTAAATGTCTTACCCTTATGGATCAAAAGAAGATGGGTTTGAGGGTGTGATGAATGACAATCTTTTCTAATCTGTAGAAAAGGACAAAGACTTTAGCACATTATTGGTACATTCTATGAACTTGGTAAACTATACAGGGCCCCAAAGTAATAGCAGAATGGTAATGAACAGTGGCTCTAAAAATGGCAGAAATAAGTAACATTAGGTATAAGCTTCTCATCTTTAATATTAATCTCTGTTTGTTTGAAGGGCTTACACAAATATAACAGGTGATGCTTAGAAACACACAGTAATTTCCTCTTTTGTCTATAAGAATTCGAATATCCTGTTTTTATAACAATGTTATATATTGCTACATACACACTAAATAAGTACATTTATCTGTTTTTGAAAGTTGGGTATGAAGCAATTTTGTTATAAGGGCTCTATTTTGTAATTCCAAAACCCTTCAGTGATGACTAGTTTTAGATAATATAAACATATCTTCTCAAGTAGATAATAGGAAGCAAGTTTATACCATAATGATAATAAAACTTCATAGCTAGAGTATTTATATTGCTATTTTTATTTTGTAAGTACACCTATACATGAAGTTAATCTTTACCTGAGAGGTACTTGAAAGTGTACTCAAATAACATGATGGGAATATTCTAAGAAAAGCAGCAGGAGACATTTTTGATGATCTAGTGGTACTGGGAATCAAAGCTTTATAGCTGTAAGTCTTAGGTAGTGATGGAGATGGACAGTAGAGAGTAGAGTATTTTTTAGCCTGTTTCTACTATTGAATTCAAATTTTATTTAATATTACTATTACTGTCCATATAGATCTGGTTCATTTTCTGGTTATACTTTGCCACTGGGTCAGGCTAATGCTGTGATGACTTTATTTTTCATCTATTCACTAGCTAATGGGCATCTGAGTTGTTTCCAAGATTTAGCTATTTCACTAGAAACATGGGTGTACATTTGTCACTGCTGTATGGTGACTTCTAATTCTTTGGTTAAGATACCAAGAAGGGGAATATCTGGGTTAAATGGGACCTCTAGTCCTAGAGTTTTGAAGAGTATCCACACTGATTTTCACAGTGATTGCACCAGTCTATATTCCCTCTAAAAGTGTACAAGGGTTTCTTTTTTCCCCACAGTCCCACCAGCATTTGTTATTGCTTAAGTTCTTGATGACAGTCATTCTTTCTGGAAGCTCAGTGTTGTTTTAATTTGCACCTTTTGAATGACCAGTGGTATTGAACAATTTTTCATATATTTATCTGCCATTTGTACTTCTTCATCTCAGAAGTAAGTGTTAATCCCAGAAGTCCATTTTTTGGATTGGGTCTTTAAATTTAGGGGAAGCTAATTATTTTCAATTCTTTGTAATTTCTGTACATTAGTACTTTGTCTAACAAACAATTAGCTAATATTTTCCGCATTCTGTGAGTTGCCTTTTCACTCTGTTAGCAATTTCTTTTGCTGTGCAAAAGCT
>NW_004524893.1:697100-698162 GCF_000260255.1 Octodon degus | reverse complement strand
TGGTCTGCAAACTTAGGTTGTTAACCATCCAGAAGACAAGCTTATTGTTATTATCAAACGATTTACGCTATCAAGCTTAACCTCACTATCTCACTGCATTTCAAACATCTTAGGCATAATAAGGAACAGGTTTGGTGCTGAATTTTGTTATTATATCTAGAAGTCTTTTGGTGGAGTTTTTGTGATCTTCTATGTAGAGTATCATGTCATCTGTAAGTAATGACAATTTAACTTCTTCCTTTTCTACTTTTATCCTTTTTATTGCTTTCTCTTATCTAATTATTCTGACTAGTGTTTCCAGAACTCTATTGAATCAGAGTGGTGATTGTGGGCATCCTTGTCTTGTTCTTGATTTTAAAGTGAAAGTTTTTAGTTTCTAAGCACTTAATATGATATAGATTGATAGTATGTCACAGATGACTTTAATCAGATTGAGAGAAACACCATTTATTCAAGTTTTCTGTAGGTTTTTTAAAAATCATAAATGGGTGTTGGACTTTGTCAAATGCTTTTTCTGTGCCTATTAAGATGGTCGTGTGATTTTTAGTTTTGCTGATATGGGATATTACATGTATTAATTTGCACATATTGAACCAACCCTGCACCCCTGGGATGAATCTGCCTTGGTCATGGTGTATAATCTTCTTGATGATTTGCTATATTCTGTTTTCTAATGTCTTATTGAGGGTTTTTGTGTCTATGTTCATTAGCAGGATTGGCTTGTAGTTTTCTTGTTTGCTTGAGTCTTTCTTGGGTTTTAATAATCAGGATATGGCTTGCTTTCACTTTCTATTTCGTTAAAGAGTCTGAGGAGTGTTGGCATTATAATTTCCCAAAATTTCTTGTAGAATTCGTCAATGAATCCATCAAGACATGAGTTTTTCTTTGTTGTCACGTTTTTAACTACATTTTTTAAATGGACTATATTGGATTACTTAGAATTTTTGTATCTTCTTGGTGCAATACTGGTCATTCATACACTCTAGGGTTCTGTTCATTCTTTTGTGTTTTCCATCTTATTAGAATACCGGGTTTTAAAGTAGATATTGATGATCTGGATTT
>NW_004524893.1:695999-696595 GCF_000260255.1 Octodon degus | reverse complement strand
AATAATAATAACAATGTTTTTTATTTTAGTTCATTACTTTGCTGATATGAGAATTCACTGTTATAAATTTCCCAGGACTGTATTCGTTGTGTCCCAATGAATTCCAGGATGTTATATTGACATTAACATGTAATTGTAGATATTGTTTACTTTATTCTTTAATTTTATCTATAATCCAATGGTTGTTTAGGAAGCTGTTATTTAATTTCCATGTGTTTATGGAGGATTTGAAGTTTCTTTGGCCATTGATTTCCAATTTCATTGAACTATGGTCCGATCATATGCAAGGGATAATTTCAGTTTCTTTGCATTTATTTAAATATGCTCTGTGCGGTTGATTTTGGAGAATGTCCTATGCACAGCTGAGAAGAATGTGCATTCTGATGTTGTGGGGTGGAACACTGTACACATCTACTAAGTCCATGTGCTCACAGATGTGGCTCAGTTCTGATATTTATGTCTTTGTTGATTTTTTTTTCAGTTGATCTATTTGTGACGCTGGGGTAGTAATTTCCTCATTATAACTGTGTTAATGCTTATTTTATTTTTCATGCCCATTAACATTTTTTAATACTTGGGTACATCTGTATTTGTTG
>NW_004524893.1:690012-694376 GCF_000260255.1 Octodon degus | reverse complement strand
AACCAGGGATTGAACTCAGGCCCTTGCGCTGGCTAGGAAAGTGCTTATTCTACTGAGCCACCTCCCTGGTCCCAAAATATCTATTTCTTAGAGAGATCTTCAAGGTAAAGTGGGCTCTTGGTCTTTGTATCTAGCCCATGATCATGTCTTTCTACTTTATTTTATTTTATTTTTTTCTGCTGGCTCAGGTTGCCTTCAGGACAGGCGTGGTAAGGCCTGAGGAACAGGGGATTCAAATTACAGCATCATGTGACTCAGTGCTCTGCTTCAGAAGGCACTGAAAGAACTCAGGTAATGAGCACACTGAAATTAGAGAGACCCTTTCTCTCCTCTTTACTGCTATGGACACCAATGCACCAGTCTAGTGAAAGCATTCACTTGTTCATGCATATTTGATTGTTTCAACCCTATGATTTGTGTTTCTTTTATTTATTTATTTATTCTTATTTCATTGAGAAACAAATATCAATGAGACAGTTTCCAAGCTGATTAATAGGATATTTTCAATAATTAGTACATTACACATTGTTATCTTCTCAGCAGTCATCCACAGCACAAGAAGCAGCCAGGACATCCTGTCCAAACACTACTACTACAAATCTTTCCTCTCACTGAACCAAGTGAAAGCAGCTGTACATCTATCCTGAGTATTCTGTATATACAAATACAAAATGGTCCTTTCTCTGTATCCCCACTATCCAGTTCAGTCCTGTCAGAGACAGGTATTTATTGGCATTTAAATATTATAGGTGCTTGAATTCAGAAAAACAATCCAACATAGTCCAGTAGTCCACAATCGCAGTGGGTTATTTGCAGAAGTTGTTGACAAGAGCCTTTTATAGCTCAGCATATTAATATGCTTTACTTTATATACCTCGTTTTATACTTTTCTGCTGAATGGTTAAGACTAAGATAAAGCAAGACCAATATTATAAGAAACGTAACTTTTGTATCTGATAAGGTCAGTCAAGTCCCCTCAGGATTTATCCTGAAACCCTGTACTGCACTTTTTAGATCCTTTGTCAGTGTCAGCCATGTGGATGATTCATGGCCACTTCTTGACCAATTTGCTCTCTGTGAAAGCCTAAGAGAAAGTTTTCTCTCCATGTGACTCTCCTTACACACACTTGACATCATCAATCACTTTGCTCTGTGGCCCCATAATCTCCTTGATCAGAAAATTTGGGACATAACTGAGATACATGATGTTACAGTACAGGTTCTCCTATGTCCTCAGTCTTCACTGACCTTGAAAGGTTAGGTCCAAAATGTTGGCAGACCTTGCAGCCCTTCTTTTTCTCTAATTTTTGGTCTGCAAACTTAGGTTGTTAACCCTCCAGAAAAGAATCCTATTATTATCCTGCAACGTATGCAGTTCGGTTTACCCTAACTATCTGTCTAAATATCGAACATCTTAGGCATAACATGGAACAGGTATCTTCCATTAAGTATTGATATGTGGAAATTTAAGTCCTTATAGAATATGAAGAAAAAAATTTAAAATAGGAATAGACACATATCTTTACACAGAAATTTAAAAATCTAACCATATAAAGCATTGTAGCAGGAAAAACGCCATACACTTGTATGCAGAAGATGGGCAAGGCAATGATCCTGAGAAACATCAGCAGGTTTTTGAAACTAACAGTTAATTATCAGGATTCTCAACCTGACTAACCATATATGCTGATACCTGTGAACCAAGCAACTGCACTGAAGATAGCAAAGTGTAATAGAAGGGTCACACTTGGAATGTCTTTCATTCTGGTCTTCTAAATACATACTTCTTGTCATGACATACCAATTATTACCATACTGTCTCACAAGTAAAATATTTTTTTGTTTTTCTTTTTTTAATGAGTAATAAATTAAAAAAAGACACAAGAAAAAGAAAAAAATGTCAGGACTATCCTGCTACAATGCTGTATATTGTCTTTCACTTTATTGTGAGGAGAAGTTTCTACCTATTTAGTTCACCACTTAGTCCTTTGGTACTGGACTACGGGGGTGATTATGACCTCCAGAACATCACAATGTTGTCATACAAATAATGATTAGCAGGTATGGTATCCCAGCTAACATAGCACAATTAGCAATAACAATATTATAAAGCACAACCTAGAAACTGATAAAGTGTGGTAACTGCTAATCTGATGTCTAACCACAGGAGCAAGAGCTATAGTTTTATAAGAACATCAAACATAAACTGGAAACTTGTATGCAATGAATTTCCTCCTGGTAGTGATTTTATACTGTGGGGAATGGGAATTTTAGAGTGATAGGAGACAAAACAGCAACAACTAAAGAGGAATATAGTAGAAGCAAATCTGAAGGACAAATAATGAGCACCCAAACATTCTGAAGCTGGAGAAGAAGACTGGAGAGAAATAATGAATGGAAAAGCTAAAGAAAAGTTAAAATACAAAGACTAGAGAAAATATTAACTCAATAAAAACAAAAAAAATCAAGATAGTTGAGGAAAGAGATAGGACAGATAAGCCAAGTAAAAAATATAAAAGTCAAGACCAAAAAAAGCCCTCCCCCGAAAAAGAGAAAATAAAAACAGTTTCTCTTCTGCCTCTTGAACTCTGTTCTCTAGTCAGAGATGGAATCTGTGCTGAGTACCTCTGCCAAGTCTGCAGTGTGATTACTTATGTAGGCTTGGTCACTTCAGCAACTGAGCTTGTGTGGGGCTGACCTAGGCCATGTCACTACCTCTCTCCCACCTTGGTTGCAGTGCACCAGGAGTGTCCTTGGTCTACCACTAGCCAAGGATGTTTGCCTGCTTCAACCACTGGTCATGGCAGGGGTGGTGCCTTTACCCCTCTACCTGACAAGGCCACTTATCTGCTGGTGACACCAGTCACAGGGTAGATGGGGTACCCCTGTCCTTTGTTTACTTGTGCTACTGGATGCAAAGGGATGGTGCTAGTCCTTTGTAGCTATGCCTAAGCGTGGCTTTTGGTTACTGCTGGAAGAGAGTCTGGGTAGTCCCAGCTCCTACTTCTTCACTGAATTCCCTCCTCTGCTGTCCAACTACAAGTAGTCTATTGTGGCTGGATCAGCCTTTATTCATTCAACTCTGGGGGTTTGGCACTGGAGTTTGAGCCTGTACCTTTTGAAATAAAATGGCAATACCATTGTTATGTTTGATGGATTGTGTTAACTTGAGGAGTCTAAATGCTTAACTAAGGAACTAAACAGTTCTATATCCTGAGGTGAAAATAACTTGCCTTTACCTCTTTAAGATGTTTTTCATTGTATCAACTTGAAAAGTTTAGAAGTTCAACTAAGTGATTCAGCAGTGGGCCAGGGTCCTTACTTTGTAAACATACTCAGCTTGCAGAACAGGAGGGCATGGACATAGTGTGGGTGTGGGATGACAGTGATACACAGTATAAAGCAGGGGGGAGGGTTGAGGCTTATTTCTCTCCCCCTTTTTTGCTCTTGCTGTCTCTGCCACTTTGAACTGTTGCCCCTGTGCCATGCCATCCTGTCTTGGAGCCAGCTGATTATGATCTGAAACCTCCACAAACTATAAACTAAACAAACCTTTTCTCTCTTAATTCTGGGTGTCAGGGTATTTTGCCTCAGCAACTGGAGATAAGTAAACAAGACACCTATCTACTGCTGCTTTTCCATGAAGCTGTGTACCAGAAGCTTCTGTAGCTCACTCATCAACTACTGACTAGTAGGGAGTGCACACGGGAAACAGTGTCTTATGTTGTTACTGCTGCTTCTGACTGCATAATATTCATCCAGTCCAGGTATCACCTCCAGTTTACAGTAAACAAGTCGTTTTTACTGCCTCCCTGCCTGTTCTGTTAGCTCTGCATTTGCTCTTACCACACTGCACACAATAAATCAAATCTTTATACATTCATTATTTACCAGAACACATTTAATAAAGTAAATATACTATCTTTTTATAAGAATTAAGGAACCAAGAAAATTTGAATTTATAGTTAGCAACTAGTGACTTAGAAGTTACTATGCGTATTTATAGGTATTAATACTTTTATATTTACTTATTTGCTTCTTTTAACAATTATTTTGGATGAATCATGAGAATTAAAGCATAGCCCAGTTCATGTTCATAAGACTTTCATAGGCAACCTTCAAAGATGGAAAACTTTTATATCATTAAAGGACATTGAATTTATAGCAACAATTTTTGAAGAAAAATATACTCTTGACTAGCTACCAATATGGTTGAAAACATATGACTAAGCTAAAGTCATCTAGTTCTTACCTTACCAGCCAATTTAATTTATCTCACTGTTAAGCTATTTCAACAAAAAAATATCTGGGCTACATCATGAGTGTTCACTTCTCTATAAACCAAATTAAATATAACCTTTAAA
>NW_004524893.1:688432-688965 GCF_000260255.1 Octodon degus | reverse complement strand
TGAAGCAGAAGACTCAATATTATTATGGACTACTGAACTCTTTTAGATTATTTGCTGAGTTAACACACCTATGATATTCAAATAACGAAACTTAATTAAAAAAGAGGGTATACAGATGAATGTCCATTTTGTATCTGTGTATTCAAAGTGGTCAAGATAGATACATAGCTACATTCTCTTAATGAATAGAGTGATTTGTTCTAATGGTGTTTGTAGATAAGATATCAAGTCCACATCTTGTAGAGCAATTAACCACTGGGAGGAATATATGCAATGTGTTAATTATTGAAACTGTCCTACCAATTTGATTTGAAACTGTTTCATTGCTGTTTATCAATAAAATTATGGAAAAAATAAAATGTCATTTTATTAGAAAAAATAAATAAATAAATAAAACTAAACTGAGTAAAAAAATTAAGTATTAACTATTCCTTTCAAAAGACCAGCAGAAATGGACAATACAATTATGCAAACTATTCTGCAATGTATACCCAAATATATCCTTTTCCCTTCTTTCATTTGTCCTTTTCCTG
>NW_004524893.1:681339-688097 GCF_000260255.1 Octodon degus | reverse complement strand
TTGGGCCAGCCAAATAGCTCAGTGGATTAAAGCTCCTGCAAGCAGGTGCAAGGGCTTGGGGTTCAATCCCAGGGCCTGGTGTGCTGGACCCACCTCCAGGGCACGTTAAGATGATGATTGAGACTGGGTGTGGTGGCACGTGCCTGTAATCCAAGCTCTTGGGAAGCTGTAAACAGGCAGATCACTATGAGTTGGATCTAGTAGTGAGACCCTGAGCACCCTTTAGATCCTTCCCTAAAAATTACAAAAAATAAATACTGCTGTTCTTTTCTTTATATCTCTATTTTATATTCTTTAAAAATATAAATAAACTGATATGATCACAAACTATATTTCTTTTAATGAAGCAGTATTAGGTACTTTTATCAGATTAAGGTAAAACAGAATAACAGGCACATTAACAGACAAGAAAACATAAATAATACCTAAAACAATTACATTAAATCAAAGTCCATTTTTACACATATTGGCTGTGTTGAATTCTCATCATTTTTCTAGTTTCTGGCTCATGAGCATAGACTAACCAGTTAGAAATTTTCCTGGAGCTATGCATTAGTTCTTTACAATGAATGTGAGGGTCAAAAAAGGGAAGAGACAAGAGCTATAAGTTACCAGGTGGGAGCACTGTTAATTTCCTCTCTTCATGGTAAAACCAATTTGAAGTGTTGTCTCATTACTCTTTACATGTAGAAAAAAATCAGCCTTCTGAAAATCTTTTATCTTTGTTTTGTCCTAGGTTTATAAAGCATTAATTTAAGTGGCATCCATGGGAAGTGCAGGTGTACTGCATGCCTTAAGACTTTCCTTGTATAGTGCTGCAAAGAGTGGAGAAAGAAGAAAAGGAGAGAAACAACAGGAAATTATGTAAGTTCCCATGTTGAGGGTGTGTGAGTCACTTGCCTCATGCCAGGTTCACCCTGGATATGCAGCCACCTGAAACCAAGGTCAGGCTTAGCCTCCCTAAACCTGGAGTCAGGCTTTGTGTGGGGCTTGAATAATCTAGAACCATCCAAGGAGACCACTCTGCTGTGGAGCAGCTGCACTCTGTCACCCCAGCATCAGAACTTCCCAGGGCAGCAGCTCTGCTGTTTGGTCTTCTTGAGTAGTTGAGGCATTCCCTCTAGTCATGCAGAAATTAGTTGCTCCAGTCCAGAGCAAGCATCCTTGTTCTTGTTATTTAGCTACCCCAACTTCATCTACAGTGCAGGAGAGAAGGGAAATGAAGTTGAAGGCTGAAGTTTGGCTTCATAAATTTAAGGCTGAATTATCCTGAGACTATTAGAACCAAATAAAATGGATGGAGAAAGAAACCCATCATTAAACACACGAGCCCTAGAAGGTCAAGGAAAAAAAAAGATCTCCGAGCACATCTGGACAGGTAGCACAGGAAGGTCATAGTGACAGCCTTGAAGCCTGAAGTGGGGCCTTTCCTATGGGCTTGTGGAGGCCTACCAGCAAGAAAGCACAGGACCACGTGTTGCTCTACCTCCTTTCCACATGGTCGGACGTATTGGGAACTGCAGAGCTATGAGAAAAATGTCCTGAGTTCCCCTATCTCACTGTTCCTTCCTCTACTTTCCAGATCCCTGCCACTCATTTTTATTCTTTAATTTAAAAAAATATTTTATTTATTTGTGTACTTGGTACAGAGTCTCACAATGCAGCTCAGACTCATAGTGATCCTCCTGTCTCAGCCTCCCCAGCCTGGGATTATAGGCATGTGTCACCGTGTCTGGTCTGTAGCTAGCTCTGCATGGGGCCAGCATGGATGCAGTACTGGAGATTGAACTTGGGTCCTTGCGCTTGCTAGACAGGTACTTAGACCACTGAGCTATCTCCTCAGCTGCCTTTCCTTAGTGACTAATATTAGAAAGAGTTAAAGAACTTATGTCTTCCAGCAAAAGAAAGCATAAAATTGGGAGAGAAGAGGTAAGAATGGGATTGGGTCTTTCTTTGGAAACAGAGGAGATAAAAATGAAAACAGAAAAATCACTAAGCTTTTCCTCAGTTTTAACCAATAACTACAGAAGTCTGTAGAGAAGGAGAGATAAAAAAAAAAAGAAAAGATATGAAGTACCCTTCAGAGAACAAGAGGACTGTGGAAACTATGCTTCAGAAAGCAAGAGTTAGAGAGGAGTCTAAGGAGAAAAATGAAGGACTTTGGATGGATAAGCAAATTTGCCATCCTGGCACCTCTTTTATTCTCCTCGCCAGCTCACCAAGGCAGCATGTCACCAGAAAGATCTATGGAAGGTCCTGTAACTGAGACAAGCAACTTACCCTGGTTTATTTATAGAATAAGCTTGTAGGTTCACTGGTTTCTGTCACAGAATTATGACACTAGTCAGTGAGGGGCATAGGAAGGTATTTATTAGGCAAGTCAAAAGTTGCTCACACTAAGGAATACAGTAAGAACGAGAGAGACAGAGAGATCTTTCTGGTCGAGGGAATATGTCTGTTCTGCTTCTCTTAAGGGGCTGGAAATTCTGGAAAAATTGACTTGATTTTTAAATCTAATCAATCAATCAATTAATTAATTATTATGTGTTTGATACAAGGTCTCGCTATACAACTCCCTAGAACTCGGCATGGCATATGGTACTAGGGATCAAACCCGGGTCCTTGTGCTTGCCTAGGTGGGCACTTAGACCACTGTACTATCTCTGTGGTCACTAGTTTTGTTTTATTTGTGATCTTTTAAGAGTTAATTTATAATTTTTCTGGATTCTCTAAAACCACTTTTTAATTTTAGGATCAGGTTCCTACTCTAGTTTTTCAGTTGGGACAATGAGTGAACTTTTAGTATTCCTAATAATTTGGATGTGAGAGGTATTTAAGGAAAGTAGCCTAAACTTAACTAAGTGGAGGTTGATATGGGTAGTTTGCATGACTTCTATTGAAGCACAAAATCTTTCATTTTTTAATATCTTTAGTACAGGGTCTCACGACATAGCTCAGACTTGTAGTGATTCTTCTGTTTTCAGCCTCCCAAGTGCTGAGATTACAGGCACACACCCACCATACCCAGTCTTGATCACTATCTTAGAGGAAGGACCAGCATGGCATGCTGGGGATCAAGCACTTGTCCCTGCATCTGCCTAAGTAGGCACTTTAATCCACTGAGCTCTCTGGATGGCCCTAGTTGCAATCTTTTAAAAAAAAAATACAATTCTTAGTTAAGATTTCCTTGTCTCCTTTTGACCTACCTTTTATTTCTTCTATCTTATTTCAGTCCTCAAAGACATGCAGTACCTACCCATCACAGTGATCAGTTAAGGACAGTCTCCAGCACAAAGCAGGGGCAGCTCTTACAGGGCAGGGGATTGGTGGAGTAGTGAAGACTGCTAATCCTTTGTACCTGTCCTGATGCTTCTTCTGTATTTTCCTGGAGGTATTATAAAGCTCACTTTTAGCTGGATGGGGCCATGGGTAGGATAACTGCATGGAACTTTCTAGTCAGGGATCTCCCTGGGAATCAAGGATGAGCCATAAACTCTGCACCAGACACCAGTGGGAACAGTGTCCTTTCCAGGCAGAAGGCCTGGCCTTGGGTCCATGCCATGACAGCTCAATCCATCCTTACTGTCCTGAAAGCAGACAAGAAGTCCTTCCCCTCCAGTTTCCCCCTCCCCTAGAAGAGTTCTACAGAGTTCAGACCCAAGTTCACACTGGCTTCCATGCTATAGTAGGGGGCAGCCTCTGAGGCTTAGGGCACCTTCTGCACTTAAGACTCTCCCATGAGGACAGAGGATGCACTGCAACAGCATGGGAAGAAGGCAGGTGGGCAAATGTGGACAAGCGCCTGCCCTGGTATGCTGTGACCAGCAGTGGTGCCAAGAGTACTTTCCTCACTACCCTTCAGTACCTGCTCCCACCAGCCCAGTATTCCTCTGTATCCTGGGCACAGGGATGTGGCTGAGAATCCTTGTAGTCAGGAGCATCCTCCTCACTTGTCCTATCCTCCCCTTCTCCCACTCCAAGTCCTCAGGAGCCTGTGGGAAGATGGCGGGGCATGAGTTAGGACATACTTGGCCTCTAAATCATTGCCCAAGCACTGCCTCTGGTTCACCTATGCTACACTGAAGTTACTGCCAGAGGCCTGCTAAGGTCACACAGAGAAGGCATCCGTGCGGGTACAGCACAGGTGAGGAGTGGGAGTACAAGAGCCGGGAGTGGAGCAGTGAGCATTCAGGGGCTATGCCCACTTCCTGGCTCCCAGGTGACAACCCTTGAGGGGCATCAGACCTGAAGTTGGGAGATGAACCTGGCAACAGCAGCAGTAATAGAGGAGAAGGAGACAGGGCAATGCCCCAAAGCCTACACCACATGTGCCAGTGTAGCTGACAGTGTCACAGATCTGAAGCTTCCATCCCTCCTGTGGCACCACTGGCATCAACTATATTTCACAGATGGGAGTCTAGGTCCCAGGCACCTATCAGTGATCTACAAAGGTGGCATCTTGGGGGAGCAGCGTCTCCCAGAGAGTCACCTCCTCGGTGCAGCCTTGTTTAGTTTACAAGCTGAGCACACAGCACAAGCAAACTTGGTGAGAATCCTGGGCATTGTGTGTTAGGTAGAGTAAACAAGCTACAAACACATGTGCAAGTAAATAAAAGAGGCTAAGAAAGGATAAATCCTGTGAAGACGCTAAGGCAAGAGGCTGGAGAAGATGGTGACACTGGAGACTCTAGATCACAGAAGACCTCCTGACACAGAACAGATGCACCACAGGGTGATTTGGAGAAGGTGCTCCTGGCAGAGGGAATGGCAGGTGCAAAGGCCCTGAGGTTGGAATGAGCTTGTCATGTTCAGGGGACAGGGTGAAGGATAGTGAGACAGGAGTGGAGACAGCAGTGGTGACACAGCTGCAGGGGGAGACAAGAAGGGACCAAAGTCAGGCCATGGTGGGCTGTGGAGGGAGAATGTGCCTGGAAGTCCTATCTGGCTGCTGGCTCTGGAGCTGTGGGAGGAGGGGCTGTTTAAGAAGGAGAGGGGACAAGGCTGCCAGCCTGAATTATGCTTCCTTTCTCCTCTCAATTTAAGCAGGTTCCCTCTCCTTCATCTCTTCTGTGCCAGCCTCTCACCCTTGCACAGCAAGTAGAGACTGAATCCCTTGGGAGGTTAAGGCTCATTCTTGAGGCCAAGCCATTAGCATGGGGTAAATTCTGTTTCTCTGAGAGCTGAGGAGGATCAGAGGATGGGGACAGTCCCAAGACTCAGCACACTCACTGTTCTGCCCTGCATCTAACTTGTTGCATGACTTGGGGCTGGTCTCTGCTCTCTCTAGGCCTCCTTTTCTTCTCAGGCCAAGAAGGCAGTGGCCTGACACTGGTGTGTCCCAGTTGTCTGTCATCGAGTGCACTATTTCACCTCCCTGTACCTCACCTGTGAGGGACAGATGACTGGTTCTGAGTTACATCCTGTGACGAGGAATTGTGCTCATAACTCTTGCTTTACTATCCCATTGCTCTTAGTCAGGCACCATTAGTACTGACCCTACAGATTCCTCCCAGGGTCCCTTCCCATCAGGCAGGCCCAGCTCAATGGTCAGTGTGCAGGTATATATCTACCTCTCAGAAGCTTGCCCTGAGGTAAGGGTAAGAAACAGCTTCCCAGATCCTCTGGACACCTTTGCGGGGACAAAAGCTATGCTCCCTAAGAACACTTTTCACCAAGAAGAGACAGCAGAACCAGAAACTGTCCCTGTGGCCTGGAAGATGAGAATATCAGATGATTTTTGACAGCCCAAAGGGAAGACAATATGAGCAGAAAGGAGAAAGAGCCCTAAGCCCACTTGCCACCTCTAAGAAGCCTGGGCCTCCTTTTTCCTGCTCCATGGCTCACCATCCTGATCCTCTTTTTTCCATCTTATAACACTCCTGGCCCAGTGGGCAGCAATGATTCAAGCTGTGCTCTTAGGACCCCACTTGACTACAAGGCAGAAGTGCCTCTCTTCAAAGCCCTTGGTTTGGCCCAGACCACCCCCAGTCTTCTAGACTAAGTGGCCTCTGGCTGCTGGCTGTCCTCATCCATCATTGGAAGGACTGAGGGAGCAGAGGACACAGTGGACTACAGGCCACACTTCAGTCTTTGGACCCAGTTTGGGGCTGGGCAAGAAGGTCTGGGCTTGGAGGAGGGTCAAGGCCTAGTGTTCACTCCACTTCAGGACAGGCCTGAGCACTGAGTTCCTGGAGGGCTGTGATTGTGGAGTAGCATGCTTACATCTGACACTGCTCTCTTTAGCTGTGAGTGAGCAGGCCTCCTGGGTTTCAGCTTCCTTGTCTGCATAGTGGGCAGCAAAGGAAGATTTCAGTGTATCTAGCCCCAGCCTACTTTCTGGTATTCTCCTGCCACTGTCTTCAAAACAGCTTCTGATCAGGCACTTGGGGCATCTCCCTGTTCTGCAGGCCCTTGAAACACCTTCATTGAGTTTACCTGGGCTCTTATCATAAGCTTGGTCTCTTCTTATTATTCCCATATGACAGTTACTGACTGTGAAGAACATTCTAGAAGACCACCATAATGATTTCAACCCTCCATCTACTCACAGCTGGGCAGCTTTCCAAAGTTGCCAGTTCCCTTCCCAGATGGCCTCCCCAGATATGCATGGTGCCCGCATCCTGGCAGCTTCCTGTGATCTAAGAATGGGTCTTAGGGAAATTCTTGCTCAGGCCTCTTCTTGCCCGCAGGCAGCCTTCAGGACATGAGATTGAACTTCCTAGTTCTAACAGGATGTTCCCTCCTGCTGAGGAGCCTAC